>NC_053430.1:52360842-52424834 GCF_007990345.1 Gossypium hirsutum | reverse complement strand
TGCATGATGTTTGGGTCTTACGAGGCCATACATAGGTGACACTACTGAATGTGTTTGACTTTGATTTTTAATTTAGGGAACGAATTCTTATAGCCGTGATTTTTCTAGAAATTGGTCATGTCTTGTGTACAGTAAGCCCCGTATTGTGTCTTGTCTCGAGTACAGGTAAGAGGTTTACATTTAGTGGTACCAGAGCTACAATTTAGTCGGTTCTAGGACTAACGTAGCATGTATTGAGTATAGTTATACATGCCATTATACAAGTTATGATAGTGTGACATCTCCTAACCATTTTTAATTGTATTTGAATATAGTAAATGTCTTCCAATCAGGCTCAATATGACTCAGAGGGAGCGAGAGCCATGCTGTAGCTTCCATTCAGTGAGTTATTGATAGTAGTAGTAGACGACCTATGTCTGAAGGCCGGGAAGAGGCAAGAGCTACCTTCTTCGAGATGATGGATGAATGGTTTGGGTATTACTTAAGAAACTGCCCTAATATACCACGACCTCCTCCGCCCCTACTCGGCCTGAGGGAGTGTGCTACAAGGTATGGCACCAGTGAGAATTGTAAGGCCCTAGTGGACAAACTTAGAAAATATGGGGTTGAAGAGTTTAGAGTTAAGGTTAATGATGATACTGAACGAGCTGAGTTCTGGCTCGAGAACACTACGTGGGTTTTGGATGAGTTGTCATGTACACAAGAGGAGTGTTTAAAGTGTGTCGTATCTCTTCTAAAGGATACTGCATATCACTTGTGAAGACTGATCTTCAGTGTACAATGAGATATTAATGGAGTTCTTCAATGAGTTAAAAAGAATACACCAGTTAAAGAGTTTTAGATTCGAAGTGAAAAGAATTCCTAGAACTCAAGCAAAAAAAAAAGATCGTGTCAGAAAATGAGAGGGAATTCATAAGGTTAAGTCAATATGCCACAGTGTGGGTCCAATCGAAGACGGAAATGTGTAAGCACTTCGAGGAATGCTTGAATGAGGAAATTAAGTTGTTGATTGAGATCCTTGAGATACGAGAATTTGTAGCACTGGTTGATCAGGCCAAGAAGGCCGAAGAACTAAACAATAAAGAAAGCAAGCAGAGAGAGGCTCGAATTTCGAATAAGAGATTTAGTGGCAGAACACACTCTTTTTCCACAAAAAAACTGAAGAGTCAACAAGAGCACTCCACTACATCGGTGGGATATTCGGGCAGAACAAGAAGCTCTAAGCGTCACAACCTGAAGTCTTCCTTCCCTAAGGAAACTAGTGTGGGAAGTGTGGATGATCAAAAGTCGAGATGTGAAGTTGCAACAAATTCCACTTCGGTGAGTGTCGAAAGAGGAGTGGTACATGCTACACATGTGGTTCTCTTGACCACTTCCTTAAAGACTGCCCGGAATGAGTTGATAAAGAGGTGGATCTAGCCCCCAAAGTCTAATGCTCCTAATTCCCGAGGTAGACCGCCTCGACATCCTGGAAGTGCAAGTGGCAGTTGAAATGTTGCGAAGGACACAACTAGAAAACTAGAGACTCGGGCCCTGGCAAGAACTTACGTGATACGTGCTAGAGAGGAAGCCTCTGCTCCTGATGTCATTACGGGTACATTCTCTCTTCATGATGTACATGTTACTGCCTTGATTGACCCAGGATCGACCCATTCGTATTTTTGCATGAAATTGGTGTCTAGTATGAATATGTCTGTAGAACCTACGGAGTTTGTGATTAAGGTGTCGAACCCTCTATGCATATATATCTTAGTAGATAAGGTTTGTAGAATTGTCCTTGACGATCCAAGGTCATTGCTTTCTGGCCAATCTTATGCTTTTGCCCTTCGATGAATTTGATGTAATTCTTGACATGGATTGGTTAGTTGTGCATGATATGATTGTAAATTGTGGTAGCAAGTATATCGAATTGAAATGCTCAGATGGTGAGATTCTCTGGATGATTCAACTGAGTTAGATACTCCGCCAGTTGTGATTACCTCGATGACGGTACAAAGGTATGTGAGAAAAGGATATGAAGCTTACCTTGCTTTTGTGTTGAATACTAAAGAATCTGAGTTGAAGTTGGAACCAGTACCGATAGTACGCGAATACCCGGATGTGTTCCGAAAGAATTGCCCAGTTTACCTCCTCTCAGAGATGTGGAATTTGGTATTGAACTAGCGTCGGGAACAACACCCATTTCTATTGCCCTGTATAGGATGGCACCAACCGAGTTGAAAGAGTTAAAAGCACAGTTGTTAAAACTAACTGATAAAGGGTTCGCAAAGGTGCTCTCGTATTATTTGTTAAGAAGAAAAATGGTTTGATGGGACTATGTATAGATTATCAAAAATTCAACAAGGTAACCATTAAGAGCAAGAATCTGTTGCCAAGAATCAACGACTTGTTTGATCAATTGAGGGGAGCCACTGTGTTTTCTAAAATAGATTTGAGATCACGCTACTACCAGTTACGAGTAAAAGAGCCAGATGTACCTAAGATTGCTTCAGAACGAGGTATGACCATTATGAATTTCTTGTGATGCCTTTTGGGTTGAAAAATGCATTGGTTGTATTTATGGACTTGATCAATAGGATATTCTGACCATACTTAGACAGGTTTGTTGTTGTGTTTATTTATGACATCCTGATTTATTCCAAAGATGATGAACTGGTTCGGAAAATTTTGCAAGAGGCACATTATAGCCGATTGTCTATTCATTCGAGAAGTAACAAGATGTATAATGATTTGAAGAAAATGTACTGGTGGAATGGTATGAAAATAGATATCTCTGAATTCGTGTCAAAATGTTTGATATGTCAACAAGTCAAGGCTGAACATTAAGTACCTTCAGGTTTGTTACAGACTGTGATGGTCCCAGAGTGGAAGTGGGATAGAATTACTATGGATTTCGTGACGGGATTACCGTTAACCCCGAAAAAGAAAGATGTTGTTTGGTTTGTGGTTGATAGGCTAACGAAGTCGGCTCACTTTATTCCAGTATGAATGACTACTCACTTGAAAAACTAGTCGACTTGTATGTATCTAAAATTGTGAGATTGTACGGGGTACCGTATCGATTATCTCAGATAGAGACCCGAGATTCACTTCAAGATTTTGGGAGAAGCTACAAGAAGCCTTGGGTACAAAGTTGAGTTTTAGTACGGCTTTTCACTGCAGATTGATGGTCAGTTGGAGTGGACGATTCAGATTCTTGAGGACATGTTACGATGTTGTGTCATTGAATTTCAAGGCAGTTGGGAAAAATATTTACCATTGGTGGAATTCACCTACAACAATAGTTTCAGGCGAGTCTAAAGATGGCACCTTACGAGGCATTGTATGGCCAGAAGTGCCGGAATCCACAGTATTGGACAGAGCTAAAGGAAAGCTAGATTCATGGAGTTGATTTAGTCAGGGAAACTGAAGAAAAGATTAAAGTGATACGCGACTGTTGAAAGCGGCGTCGGATAGACAGAAGTCATATGCTGATTTGACAAAGAAAAGAGATTGAATTTCAAGTTGGAGATAAAGTTTTCTTGAAAGTATCTCCATGGAAAATGGTTTTGAGATTCGACCAGAAAGGGAAATTGAGCCCGTGATTTATTGGACCATACGAGGTTATCGAAAGAGTTGGATCATTAGCCTATCGGTTAGCGTTGTCATTCAAATTAGAAAAGATTCACGATGTATTCCATGTGTCCATGTTGCGTAGATATAGATCAGACCCCTCTCATGTGATTTCACCAATGGAAATTGAGATTAGACTGGATATGACTTATGGTGAAGAACCGGTTAAAATTCTGGCTCGGGAAGTCAAACAGTTGAGGAAAAAGAATATAGCCTTGGTGAAAGTTTTATGGCATAGGCACAGAGTAGAAGAGGCCACATGGGAACCTGAAGAAACCATAAGGAGTCAATATCTAAACTTGTTTACTGGTAAGACTTTCGAGGACAAAAGTCCTTAGGGGGGAGAAATGTAACATCCTGAAATAGGGCCTAGTCAGAATAGTGGTTTTGGGACCACAAATCTGACGTTAAAATAATTATTTCATGATCATTATGAGGTCTAGGATATGAAAATAAGCATGTGTTAAAGTTTCATGAAGAAATTCTTAGTATAAGGTGTCCAATTGGAAATTAGGGACCAAATTGAATAAATTGCAAAAATTGGTTTCTAGAAGCAATTTACATGAAATTTCTTTGAATTATAGATTAGAAGGTCTTAAATAGTAATTTCAAGTTCCATAAGCTAGGGTTTTCTACATTTCAAGATCAATAGTAAGTGCTCCCTAGTACCGTTTTTAATGTTCTTTGTAATTTTGAGATCCTCGTAACATGCTCTATTCATTTCTACCCATATCTCAAGATAGGGTTCATGTTTGGAAATTTACCCATGTACAAGATACTTGTGTTTTAATGATTTATGGAGAAATATGGGAGTTTAAAGGATGGTAAACAACTTTTACTAGGTAGATTTTCATAGAAATGGCCTAAAGGACCATTTTGTAAAAAGTACAAAATATGTGGTAGAAATGTAAAATAGAGGACAATCTGGGCTGGTATGAGCTTAGGATACATTCGGCTAGGCATGGGCAAGCAAGGAATTTCATGCATTCCATTATACGAGCCTAAGGACTAATTTGTAAAAATGTGAAATATTGGGGGCAAAGTGGTCATTTTGCCCAGGGGTAAAATTTAGGTCTAAAATGAATAGTATGAGGTATTAATAATTTTTTTTACTGATATAGACCTCGAGGAACTAATTCTGGAGGTCAATCGTGGAAAATGAAAGGTTTCGGAATAATTGAAATACGAAACTGAAGCAATTACTAGGTAAGTTCGTGTAACTCGAAGTATACTTTAAATATACTTGAAAATGCATATTCTTAAATGTATGTTAATTTAGATATTGATTGCATGACAATCCATGAAATGTGGTAGTGTAAAATAGAAAAGATGATAATTGTCCCGGATAAATAAAAAAGGGAGATTCGATGGGTAAATTCTTGTTTACATGATATGACATCCTGCATATGTTGCAAAAAGGGATTTAGCTCGGACAGATAATCCGATGATCTCAGTATAGTAAGGATCCAACTCGGACGGGTGTTCCTTAAGCGATCGAATCTCCCGATGAATATATTTGCATTACCGATTTAGCCCGCATGGGTAACATGATTAAGGACTGGAATTAGCCTGGACTGGCATTTCAGATCCGAAGGTTTTGGAGTAATTTTCGTTGCAAGGGATTTAGGTTGGAATGGTAATCCCAACAATACTCCTTGAATTTATATTATGAGGGATTTAACCTGGATTGATAATCCCGCCGTAAGAGTGAGGTTCACAGGAGTGTATATTTAAAATGGTCACTGTGACAGCCCTAATTTGACCCTAGTCGGAATGTGGTTTCGGGACCACAAAACTGAGTCATAAAATTTAGTTAAAATTTTATTTGCATATCTTATATGTGTGATAGTACTTGTATAAAAATTTGATGTTTTAATTTTATCTTAGGAATGTGAATTTTGCTTGAAAGGATCTAGTTGAGAGACTTAGAAAATTATGATAGGTAAATAAGTAAGGACCAAATAGTATTAAAATAGGAAAGTTTGGGTTTGCATGTCAAAGTGCCCAATTCATGTTAAGTGGCCGGCCAAGCATGGTTCCATTCCTCCAAGTTTATGTTGTTTATTATTTAATATTGGTAAGTAAATTAAAATAAATTAAAGAAAGGAATTAAAAAGGAAAAGATGAATAAAATAAGGAGGGAAGAGGGAGTGTTCATCTTTTTTTTCTTTGGCTATTGCCGTGAGTGAGGAGAAGGAAGGGAGATTTGGTTATTTGATTTTGGCTTGGAAGATGGCTAGAATGAGGTATGTATTGAATGATTCTTGAAAATCTATGCATGTTTGAGATGGTTAGTTCAAATTCTACTCATCCTATAGATTAGACTTAGGATTTTGAGGTTGAAATTAGGCCAAGAAGCTTGAAACTCTTAGTAGATGTGTTAATGTCATTAAAATGGATAGTAATGTAGGATATGGTGAGTGGTTAATTGCTTTTAACTTGAAAGTTGAGGTTAAAATGGGTTAAGTGATTGCCGAATCAAATTTAGGGGTGGAGGATTGTGTTCATGTTATATTGGATAGGTAGAGGTTGTAATGAGGTTGAAATTGTTGAATTGTTAGTTGGGTAACAAATGAAGCAATCGGCCATATGGGGTAAAAATGGGATGTTCATTTTAGTTGTTGTTTCATTTTGTGAGAATGGGTCAAGTGTTCATGAGATGAAATTTTGTGATTAGATGAATTAAAAGTAATAGTATAGTTGATATATATATATAGATATACATATTCGGCCATCACTTAGGAGCTTATGTGATGTTGAGTTTAAGCTTTGCATATTCGGCTATATATACATATATATGTAAGCCCATTCGTGATATTACCTTAGGACTATGTATATATAACCGACAAAAAATGGGAAAAACTAGCAAAGGTGATTGCCGAATGTCCAAGTATGCATATGCATGTGTGATTGGATTATTGAAAGTATGGTAATTGCATAAGGTTATTAGCCGAATAGCTAAGAACATAAGGTAGCAAGATAAAAATTTTACCATGTCGTTCCGTATGTCATAAAATCATTAAAATGTGAATACCAATATATGTAGCAAAGCGGTTGAATGAGTTAATTTATTTGTTTAAGCTCAAGATCCTAAAGGAGAGGCGTCCAACAAGGGGAAATCGAAGGTCATCGAGTAGCCGACCTGGAATTATTTTACCCAACACAAGGTAAGTCATTAAGCATATAGTTGGTATTGATTTAAATGATCGTAATACCTATGCAATTGTGTTTAATGAGATGAAATGTATACAAATGTATATGTATGTAGAGATGAAATTGTCGAATGTAAAAAGGAAGTGAAGCGTATAGAGTGGCTGGTTTTCGGCACTAAGTGTGCGGGCAATAAGTGTTCACGGTTGTGAGATTGGCACTAAGTGTGCGGGCTTGAAATGCATGGCACTAAGTGTGCGAGTTTAAAGTACATGGCACTAAGTATGCGTGGTTGATTATTAAGCACTATGTGTGCGAACCCATTATATATATATTTTCTATCAATTATTTATATTAAGGGTGCGACCTTACCGAGTCGATTTCGGACAGCGGAAAGGGTAAGTACCTTGAGTTCATGGCTAGTAGGTGCTATGTTTATATTTGGAGTTGAGCGTGGTAAGTTTTGAACCTATGTGATGATTATAATTGAAGTCACGTACATAAGGTTCATCGTGGAATAGGTGAAAGTTCGTTTAGTTGTATGATTGTAACGAAAATAAAATGATGTATGGAAATGCCTCAATTATTCTATTGAATAGCGTATGAAATGTCAATGTAGGACTTGGAATGAGATTGAATCGTAAGGTCTAAGAAACAATGGCATAGTTCGGTATGGATGGAGTACTTAGCCTCATTTCGTTGTTTCCTCTTGTGAAAATTTTATTAATGGATGGTAGTGTAATGCTTATGACTTACTGAGTTATATACTCATTCGGTGTTTGCTTGTCACCTATTTTAGGTTTCTTGGACTCGACTTTTTGCGTACTCGGGACCGTCATCGAAGTCATCACACCGGCTAGCAACTTTTGGTATTTTCTTCTTAGTTGGTCTAGGAGAACATTTTGGCATGTATAGGCTATTATGTTTTGTTGAAATTTGGTATGTAAACTTTTAGCCATGCGAAAATGGCATAAATGTTCGGTTGGATTTGGTTCTATGATGTTTGGACACAAGTCTTGGTAATTCGGTTTTGGTTGAGTATTGGTTGAGGCCTACTCGGTTATTATGCCATATGTCATGGCTGATTATTTTCGGTGTTAAATTCATGATTTGGTAATAGTGTAGTAGGGAGATGCTCGGTGTGATTGCATTGATTGACCCTGGCTCTACTCATTCATACGTATGTGAAACCTTAGCATCCAGTAAGACTCTACCTGTCGAGTCTACTGAGTTCGTAATTCGAGTGTCAAACCCTTTGGGTCAATACGTACTTATTGATAAAGTGTGTAAGAGATGCCCTCTAATAATCCGAGAATCCTGTTTTCCGGCTGATTTGATGCTTTTACCGTTTGACGAATTTGATGTTATTCTGGGTATGGATTGGTTGACCGTACATGATGCAGTGGTGAACTGTAAAAGGAAAACCATTGATTTGAGGAGTACAAATAATGAAGTAGTCCAAGTTGAGTCTACTGATTTGAAGGGGGTGCCAGCGATAATATCTTCAATGACCGCTCAGAGATATGTGAAAAAGGGGTGTGAAACATACCTTGCGTATGTATTTGATAGCAAAGAGACGAAAAGGAAACTTGAATCAGTACCAGTGGTTTGTGAGTATTCAGATGTTTTTCCTGAGGAGTTACCGGGGTTGCCACCGGTTCGAGAGGTGGAATTCGGCATCGAGATTGTCCTGGTACCGCGCCAATCTCAATAGCCCCGTATCGTATGGCATTAATGGAATTAAAGGAATTGAAAGTTCAATTGCAAGAATTGATGGATAGAGGTTTCGCTCGACTGAGTTTTTCTCCATGGGGCGCACCCGTATTGTTTGTGGAAAAGAAGGATGGAACCATGAGATTGTGCATCGACTATCGTCAATTGAATAAAGTGACCATAAAGAATAAATACCCGTTGCCACGTATTGATGATTTGTTTGATCAATTAAAGAGAGCCTCAGTATTTTCCAAGATAGATTTGAGATCTGGTTATTATCAGTTGAGGGTTCGAGACTCGAACATACCCAAAACCGCTTTTAGAACGAGGTACGGCCACTACGAATTCTTAGTGATGCCGTTTGGGCTCACTAATGCCCCTGCGGTATTTATGGATTTAATGAATCGAGTATTCAAGCCATACTTGGATCGATTTGTGGTTGTGTTTATTGATGATATTTTAGTTTATTCACAAGGTGAAGCCGAACACGCCGAGCATTTGAGGTTAGTATTACAGATTTTGCGAGACAAGCAGTTATACGCAAAATTCAGTAAATGTGAATTTTGGTTGAGAGAGGTTAGCTTTTTGGGGCACGTGGTGTCCGCATCGGGTGTTAGAGTGGATCCGAACAAAATTTCGGCCATACTCGATTGGAAATCTCCGAGGAATATTACTGAAGTTAGGAGCTTTTTGGGACTTGCCGGATACTACCGACGGTTTGTAAGGGGTTTCTCGATGATAGTTGCACCGTTGACGAAACTACTCCAAAAAGATGTTGAGTTTGAATGGATAGAAAACTGTCAGAAGAGTTTCGATTGACTAAAGGCCTGTTTAACCGAAGCTCCAGTGCTAGTACAACCGGAGTCTGGCAAAGAGTTTGTCATTTATAGTGATGCATCCTTACTTGGGCTAGGTTGTGTGTTGATGCAAGAAGGTCGAGTTGTGGCTTACGCGTCGAGACAATTAAAGCCGCATGAGAGAAACTATCCGACCCACGATCTTGAATTAGCAGCTATAGTGTTCGCCTTGAAAATATGGCGACATTACTTGTTTGGAGAAAGGTGTCATATTTATTCGGACCACAAGAGTCTAAAATATCTGATGACTCAAAGAGATCTAAATCTACGACAAAGACGTTGGCTTGAGTTGTTGAAGGACTACGAACTTGTTATTGATTATCACCCGGGAAAGGCTAACGTGGTTGCCGATGCTTTAAGTCGGAAAGCACTGTTTGCTTTGAGAGCGGTGAATGCTCACTTATCCGTCTTACCCGATGGGGTGCTAGTAGCTGAATTAGAGGCCAAACCATTATTGATTCGTCAAATACTTGAATCCCAGAAAGTCGATGCTGAATTGGTCACTAAACGAGCTGAATGTGCTTCGAATAAGGAATCGGAGTTCCGGATTGACGATAATGATTGCTTGACGTTCAGAGGTCGATTATGTGTTCCAAGAAATTCAGAACTTATTTCGATGATTTTGAACGAGGCTCATAGTAGTCGAATGTCAGTCCACCCGGGTAGTACTAAAATGTACAATGACCTGAAATGCCAATTTTGGTGGCCCGGTATGAAACGAGACATTTCTGAATTTGTCTCAAGGTGTTTGATATGTCAACAAGTGAAAGCGGAACATCAAGTACCATCGGGATTACTTCAGCCAATCATGATACCCGAATGGAAATGGGATCGAATAACAATGGACTTTGTATCTGGGTTACCGTTGACTCAGAGTAAGAAAGACTCGGTCTGGGTCATTGTTGATAGATTGACCAAGTCTGCTCATTTTATCCCTGTCCGTACGGATTTTTCGCTCGATAAATTGGCAGAATTATATGTCTCCCAAATAGTTCGGTTGCATGGGGTACCTATTTTCATCGTGTCGGATAGAGACCCAAGATTTACCTCGTGATTTTGGAAGAAATTACAAGAAGCATTGGGTACCAAGATGCACTTTAGCACCGCATTCCATCCTCAGGCCGATGGCCAATCTGAGCGGATAATTCAGATACTCGAGGATATGTTGAGATGTTGTGTTTTAGAGTTTTGTGGTTCATGGGAAAGATATCTGCCTTTGATCGAATTCGCTTACAACAATAGTTTTCAGTCAAGCATTAAGATGGCACCTTACGAGGCTTTATACGGTCGTAAATGCCGTACCCCATTATTTTGGACTGAACTTAGTGAAAGTAAGATTCTTGGGGTTGATTTGATTAAGGATGCCGAGCAGAAAGTCCGAGTAATTCGCGAAAGTTTGAAAGCCGCTTCGGATCGTCAAAAGTCGTATGCGGATTTGAAAAGAAAAGACATTGAATATCAGGTTGGAGACAAAGTATTTCTCAAAGTTTCACCCTGGAAGAAGGTGCTTAGATTTGGCCGTAAGGGCAAATTGAGTCCGAGGTTCATCGGTCCATATGAAGTATCTGAACGAGTTGGGCCAGTCGCATACCGGTTAATTTTACCCCCTGAGCTTGAAAAGATTCACAACGTTTTCCATGTCTCGATGCTTCGACGATATAGGTCTGACCCGTCGCACGTAATCACTCCATCTGAGATCGAGTGTGACACCCCTAATTTGACCCTAGTCGGGATGTGGTTTCGGGACCACTAAACCGAGTCATAAAAATAATTAACTGTCATAATTGATGCTCATTATATGTACATGTGCATGTGTGAAAATTTCATGTTTGAATTTTGTTAATTGTAAGTGAATTTTATCAAATAGGACTTATGTGAGAAAATTTAGAAATGTGTTAGGCAAATGCAAAGTGGCCTATTAATACATATTGTGAAAATGATGGGTTTGCATGTCAATTTACCCAAATTAAGGCATAGTGGCCGGCCATGCTATGAGTGGAAACATGTCACAAACATGTTTTGTTAGTGATGGATGTTAGGAACAATAAAATAAGGAGTATGGGATACAAAATATATGCCTTTTATATTAATAAATTAAATGTTAAATGAATAAATAAAAAGGGGCTTATGTGAAAAATCTTGAAAATGTCATAGGTTAATTGGTAGTGGCTAAAAATTGCATGGTTTGAAGCATGAGGGACTTGCATGTCAAACATTCCTTTTTCTTGGTAGTGGACGGCAAGGATGGGCATGAATGACACATTTTGGCATTTTGTATGTTATATTTTAGTTAAATAATATCAAATAGTTTTATAATAAATCAAGCTATTATATGTCATAAGTTATAAGAGGAATTAAATAATTAAAAGGGTGAGAAAAACAAAGTTGGGTCTTTTCTTCTTCTCCATTGCCGTGAGTAGAAAAGAGAAAGAAGGGAAAAAAGGCTCAAGACACATTTGGCCATTAGCATAGATTGATTCTAAGGTATGAGTTTATGTCAATTTTTTTGTTGAAAACTTGTGAAATTGAGTTTGTATCTTAGTTCTATCTTAAACCATGAGTTATTCTCTTAGATTTTTTTTATGGAAGCATGTACGGTTTTGTATAGAAAATCCTATGTTTGAAATTTGTTGTTAGAAAAGGGATTAAGAGTACTTAATAGACTCCATGAGGTTAAATTTCACATGAATAGGAAATTGTGAACTTAATTTATGAGCTAGATGCAATCCCTTATAAACCCCACGTTGAATTTCGATTTTGGTCAAAGAATGTGTATTCGGCCAAGTTCTTGATGAGTTAAATTTGATTGCTTGAAGCTTTAATTTGTAATTAGTCATTAGGTGAGTTTTAAACTTGTCAAAGTTGATAAATTGGGGGTTTAAATGGCTTGTTTATATTGTTAAGTTGGTTATGGTGATTTCATCAAATGATGATTATTAATGATTTTGATAAATTAACCAAAGTGTAATGATAAGTGTGAATTATATTTGACACGTTGCTCATGATTTTGTTGATTCGGTTATGTCATGTATTTAATGGTGGTGGTATAATGTTTGTGCATTATATGCTAAAATGACTTTAGGCTAAAGGGGTAATGTATTAGTAAATTCGGCAATGGAGGCTAATTTATAGAATTTTTTTTAGAGAAATTTATTATGTGTTATTTGAATGCCGAATATACTCCCAAATTGATGACATGAATTGTTTGTAATTTTGAGAAGTGGTAAGGTGAATATGCCAATTGATATTTCTTTAAAAATATTAGTATAGCATTTGCCATAGGTAAAATGTCATAAGGATGGAATTTATGCTATTTGTTGGTAGCCTAAATCCATAAAGGAGCATTCGGTTTTGGTCTAAAGGATAGTGAATTGTTGTTGAATGGCCTCAAATGAAATGTGTATGTTATAAAATGAGTATTTGGGCAGGCTAATTGATTGAAAAGTGTTTGAAGCATGTTTGGGTGGAACCGAATTGAGTCTTTGTGACTGTTTTAATTGTAGTAATCGGCTAAAGTGGTTATTGTGTAACTATTTATATATTTTTATTATGATAGCCGAATGTAACATAAATAAGGATGTGAATAAATTGTAGTTTCAGAGGTTGTTAATGAAGACATGAGTGTGGAAGCATTCGGTCAAAGAAGAATGGTTGTATGAAAGTAAGATTATAAATGTAGTAGTGCCTTGTAAAGTGCGTAAATTACATGACTTTGATAAGTGTTGCTTGTGTTTTGAGACTTATCAATGTTTTTTTTTAAATGTGCCGAATGTGATTTTTGTTGAATAATTGAGATGTGATAAGTTGAATTTGTTTAATTAAGCTCAAGGACAAAAAGGGGCACAAATTTCGGATAAGGGAAAGAGGAAGTAGCTGAATAGTCGATTCGTGATAATTCGATAACATCCGAGGTAAGTTTTAAGTGATTAAACGTTGAGTAAATTCAATTATAATAGGACATGATGAGTTGATTTAATAAGATATGATGTGGCCATGATATGTTCTAAGCTCAATGGTAAGTTCTTAAGTGTTTGAGCTTGGGAATTTAAGGGTAATTTGAAATAGTCTGCTTAGGACAGCAGCAGTAACGTGACTTTAGAAAATCACCATAAATTTATGGATTTGAATTAGAGGCTGAATGAGACATGAAATTAAAGCTTAATGAGTCTAGTTTCTTATAAAAGAAACCGTGTAAGCAAAGGGATTTCCGATAATGAGATACTTAAAGTTGTGTGAGACAGCGCAGAATGACACTGTAATCCTCTGTTCTGTTTTTAGAAAATCATTATAAATTTTAAAAAAAATGGTTATAAGATAAAATTTATATGCTTAGACTCCTTAATGAGTCTAGTTTCAAATGAAATCAAATACAACACATTTTGAATTCTGTAAAATGAGAAATTTGATTCGTAGTGAAGAGTGGTCAGATTAGTCAAATAGTAAAACAGGGGAAACTTTAAGAAAAATCTGGTATTGACTGGCCAAACCTAAAATTCTGGAAATTTTATGGATGGAATATATACGAGTCTATATTTAGGAAAAATTAACGGCAAGTGATTTGGAGTTTTTTAGCTCAGGTTATAAATAATTTAGTGACCATTGCTCAGGAAAATAGCTCGTAGTGAATATGTGATTTTGTTGTAAACATGGATAAAACTTGTTTTAGTTGCTCATAAGCTATTGATTAAACCCATACTTGAATTCTAAATCGTGATATTGTAAGCTTATGAGTATTCGAATATGAAATGATAGTATGGCGTAAAATTGAATTATTCATTGGAAAGTGATGGATGTAGATTCGGCCAAGACCAATCTGTACATGATAGTATAGGTGGTATGTGAAGTATATTTGAATAAATGTGAAAGTGTATATATATGTGATAAGGCCTAATGGCCGATGTGATGAATGTGAAAGTGTATATATGTGATAAGGCCTAATGGCCGATGTGATGAATGTGAAAGTGTATATATGTGATAAGGCCTAATGGCCGATGTGATGAATGTGAAAGTGTATATATATGTGATAAGGCCTAATGGCCGATGTGATGAATGTGAAAGTGTATATATGTGATAAGGCCTAATGGCCGATGTGATGAATGTGAAAGTATATATATGTGACAGGGCCGAGTGGCCAATGTGATGGATGTGAAAGTGTATAAATGTGATAAGTCCCGAAGGGCATTTGTGTCAGTACTATATCCGGGTTAAAACCCCGCAGGCTTTATGCGAGAATATTATCACTGATTAATGTCCGTAAGCTTCGTGCTCGTACTATATCCGAGCTCTAAAGACCCGATGACTACGTGTGGGGATTTTGTCCGGGTAAGACTTCGTAATAAGAATTGCTTATAAATATATTCAATGCGAAAGGTTAAACAGGTATGTACTCCAAGTTTATATGTGAGCTTGATTTGCACTAAATCATAAGGTAGTTATGTGATGCATACGAGAGCAATCTATGAGACTATTCCTATGATTATGTGACATCGGATCAGTGTGAGAGGTTATGTGAAATCATACGATATATCTATGTCACATGAGCTCACTTTTATGTGAAAGTTTATCTGCCTATTGTATATGATGAGATGTGCATATTCGGTAAAGGGATGGTATGCCCGAAGGAAGAGTGAAATAAAAAAATACGAACAACTATGTTATAATTTGATTGTTATCTGTTGACACTGCTTAAAACTTACTAAGCATTGTAATGCTTACTCCGTTTACTCTGTTTCCTCTGTTTTATAGATCTCATTTGGAAGCTACAGGCTCGGGGATCATCAGCAACTAGTCACACTATCACTATCCATTGTTTGGTACCGCTACGTTTTGGATTATCTTATGGCATGTATAGAATAGACAAGTGGGGGAAGAATATTTTTGGTTAATGTATATAAGCCATGCGAAAATGGCATCTTTCGAATGTTTACTTAGGGAAGTTTAAATTTTATCCCTGGCTGTGCTTAGTACTTATTTAAATGAATGATCTTTATTTCAAGAAAAAGTTCAAAATTTTACTGTTCTGACATGAGTTACAAGTCCGGTAATGCCCCTTACCTATTCCGGTGACGGTTACGGGATAGGGGTGTTACATCGAGATTCAGCCTAACTTGAGTTATGAAGAAGAGCCGGTTCGCATTTTGATGTTTGAAGTAAAAGAGTTGTGAAATAAGAAAATCCCATTAGTGAAGGTGTTGTGGCAAAAACACGAAATCGAAGAAGCCACTTGGGAACTTGAGGACTATATGAAGGATCGATATCCTAAATTTTTCACTGGTAAGATTTTCGAGGACGAAAATTCCTTATGTGGGGGAGAGTTGTGACAGCCCTAATTTGACCCTAGTCGGAATGTGGTTTCGGGACCACAAAACCGAGTCATAAAATTTAGTTAAAATTTTATTTGCATATCTTATATGTGTGATAGTACTTGTATAAAAATTTGATGTTTTAATTTTATCTTAGGAATGTGAATTTTGCTTGAAAGGATCTAGTTGAGAGACTTAGAAAATTATGATAGGTAAATAAGTAAGGACCAAATAGTATTAAAATAGGAAAGTTTGGGTTTGCATGTCAAAGTGCCCAATTCATGTTAAGTGGCTGGCCAAGCATGGTTCCATTCCTCCAAGTTTATGTTGTTTATTATTTAATATTGGTAAGTAAATTAAAATAAATTAAAGAAAGGAATTAAAAAGGAAAAGATGAATAAAATAAGGAGGGAAGAGGGAGTGTTCATCTTTTTTTTCTTTGGCTATTGCCGTGAGTGAGGAGAAGGAAGGGAGATTTGGTTATTTGATTTTGGCTTGGAAGATGGCTAGAATGAGGTATGTATTGAATGATTCTTGAAAATCTATGCATGTTTGAGATGGTTAGTTCAAATTTTACTCATCCTATAAATTAGACTTAGGATTTTGAGGTTGAAATTCGGCCAAGAAGCTTGAAACTCTTAGTAGATGTGTTAATGTCATTAAAATGGATAGTAATGTAGGATATGGTGAGTGGTTAATTGCTTTTAACTTGAAAGTTGAGGTTAAAATGGGTTAAGTGATTGCCGAATCTAATTTAGGGGTGGAGGATTGTGTTCATGTTATATTGGATAGGTAGAGGTTGTAATGAGGTTGAAATTGTTGAATTGTTAGTTGGGTAACAAATGAAGCAATTGGCCATATGGGGTAAAAATGGGATGTTCATTTTAGTTGTTGTTTCATTTTTGTGAGAAATGGGTCAAGTGTTCATGAGATGAAATTTTGTGATTAGATGAATTAAAAGTAATAGTATAGTTGATATATATATATAGATATACATATTCGGCCATCACTTAGGAGCTTATGTGATGTTGAGTTTAAGCTTTGCATATTCGGCTATATATACATATATATGTAAGCCCATTCGTGATATTACCTTAGGACTATGTATATATATAACCGACAAAAAATGGGAAAAACTAGCAAAGGTGATTGCCGAATGTCCAAGTATGCATATGCATGTGTGATTGGATTATTGAAAGTATGGTAATTGCATAAGGTTATTAGCCGAATAGCTAAGAACATAAGGTAGCAAGATAAAAATTTTACCATGCCGTTCCGTATGTCATAAAATCATTAAAATGTGAATACCAATATATGTAGCAAAGCGGTTGAATGAGTTAATTTATTTGTTTAAGCTCAAGATCCTATAGGAGAGGCGTCCAACAAGGGGAAATCGAAGGTCATCGAGTAGCCGACCTGGAATTATTTTACCCAACACAAGGTAAGTCATTAAGCATATAGTTGGTATTGATTTAACTGATCGTAATACCTATGCAATTGTGTTTAATGAGATGAAATGTATACAAATGTATATGTATGTAGAGATGAAATTGTCGAATGTAAAAAGGAAGTGAAGCGTATAGAGTGGCTGGTTTTCGGCACTAAGTGTGCGGGCAATAAGTGTTCACGGTTGTGAGATTGGCACTAAGTGTGCGGGCTTGAAATGCATGGCACTAAGTGTGCGAGTTTAAAGTACATGGCACTAAGTGTGCGTGGTTGATTATTAAGCACTATGTGTGCGAACCCACTATATATATATTTTCTATCAATTATTTATATTAAGGGTGCGACCTTACCGAGTCGATTTCGGACAGCGGAAAGGGTAAGTACCTTGAGTTCATGGCTAATAGGTGCTATGTTTATATTTGGAGTTGAGCGTGGTAAGTTTTGAACCTATGTGATGATTATAATTGAAGTCACGTACATAAGGTTCATCGTGGAATAGGTGAAAGTTCGTTTAGTTGTATGATTGTAACGAAAATAAAATGATGTATGGAAATGCCTCAATTATTCTATTGAATAGCGTATGAAATGTCAATGTAGGACTTGGAATGAGATTGAATCGTAAGGTCTAAGAAACTATGGCATAGTTCGGTATGGATGGAGTACTTAGCCTCATTTCGTTGTTTCCTCTTGTGAAAATTTTATTAATGGATGGTAGTGTAATGCTTATGACTTACTGAGTTATATACTCATTCGGTGTTTGCTTGTCACCTATTTTAGGTTTCTTGGACTCGACTTTTTGCGTACTCGGGACCGTCATCGAAGTCATCACACCGGCTAGCAACTTTTGGTATTTTCTACTTAGTTGGTCTAGGAGAACATTTCGGCATGTATAGGCTATTATGTTTTGTTGAAATTTGGTATGTAAACTTTTAGCCATGCGAAAATGGCATAAATGTTCGATTGGATTTGGTTCTATGATGTTTGGACACAAGTCTTGGTAATTCGGTTTTGGTTGAGTATTGGTTGAGGCCTACTCGGTTATTATGCCATATGTCATGGCTGATTATTTTTGGTGTTAAATTCATGATTTGGTAATAGTGTAGTAGGGAGATGCTCGGTGATGATTAGCCTTTGGCATGGCTAGTCATGGTCATAAATTGTGACATGTATGATGAATTATTAGTTAGATCAAGGAAAAATCATGAAATAGGCATAGTTTGATTTAGTAACAGATGCTTACAGCAGCAGTGATGTGAGATTGAAAAATCACTAAAAATAGTAGAAATGGAATTAAATAATGAATAAATTATGAAATCGAAGCTTGATGAGTCTATTTTCATATGGAAGAAACGAAACGACCATACGAGCTGTATGTTAGGAGTTAATTAAATTCTTGTGAAACAAGGCCAGAGCGATTTCTGGATCCCCTGTTTTGACTTAGAAAATTCACCGTAAATTTTATCGAGATAATTAGAGGTCGTTCCTTATATTTACAAATTCATTATCGAGTCTAGTTTCATTAGAGACAAACGGCATAGGCATTGAAGCCCTGTACAGGGAGATATTTAAATCGTAAGGTACAGAGGCAGTGTAGTCGAACCTTGAAACAGGGGAGACTTTAACAAATAAACTATACTAATTGGCCCAACCAAAAATTCTAAGAAACTTCCTCCATAAAGATATACGAGCCTAGTTTCGGGGAAAATTTACAAAATTGGATTTCGAGTTTCATAACTCAAAATATGATTTTTAAAGCGACCATGATACAGTAGCCAGCTTGCCTGGAACAAAAAAAATAGGGGGAAATAAATGAAGTAAGCCGGTAACACCTCGTGTTCGATTTCCGATAACGGCCATGAGTTCGGGGTGTTACAGTCACTAGCATGACTTGACGGTAAATGGGATACCCATCGAGATTTTCAAGAAATTCCACAGGACTATAATAAGATACGAGAATGGAAATGTTTGAATTGATGAGCTCACCAAGATTAATGCTACATTGCTTGAGAGGGAACTAACTTGATGATTGAGTGTATGTGATAGGGAATTTATACTATGCATGTTTGGCATGAATATCTTTTATGGTTGTATGCAAAATAACCGGTAAGTTTACTTTCCTGTTATCCAAACTTGCTAAGCATGTTAATGCTTACCCCCTTTCCTTTCCCTATTTTACAGAGCTTGTGGACTCTTGAAGATTGGAAGACGACTGAAATATTGTCAACACTATTAGTTTATCTTGCTTTGGTATATATATACTTTTACTTTGTTCCAATAGCATGTATAAGTTTTTGGTTATTTTGTTATATGTGTCATTGGTTAGCTAATGTAAGGGCTTGAATGATATACCTATTATTTTTGTATATGGCCATAAGACATGGCTCATTTTGATGTAGGTTGTAACCTACTAATTGTGCATGTTGGTGTTTAAATGTTCATTAGATGGTTAAATGTGGTATATCATGAATGGACATGTGGAATGTGGCCAAATCACTTGGAGATGGCTAGGTTATAATCGGTAATGAGTTATAAAATGAGCCAAGTCTAAATGTGTTTGATGATATGGTAATCCTTAATACAAAAAGGATAATTTAGCATGTACTAAACCAATGAGATGAGGTTAAAGTGCAATGAGTTATGCTAAGGTTGCTTAAGAGTATAATTAGGTCATGTTAAACACCCTTGAAAGTATGGATGTTAGAGGGCGACCAAAGGCTTGGAAAATAGCCCTAAAAAGGTCCACACAGGTAGACACACGGGCATGTGTCTAGGCCGTGTGTGACACACGGTCAGCCCCCATAGGCGTGTTACCTGGCCGTGTGTCCCCTGCACCTAAAATTTTGGGTCAGTTTGCATGGTAGTAAACACACGGGCGGAGGCACAGTTGTATGTCTCAACCGTGTGGAGAACACGGCCTAACACATGGGCGCGTGCCTTGGCCGTGTGCCTCAAAATAAATGATGACATCATAAACAGAATGTCTGGGTTTTTGGACACGGGCGACCACACGGGTGTGTCTAGGCCGTGTGAGGGACACGAACCAAGGACACGGGCATGTGTTCAACGGTGTGAAAACCCCTGTAGGTTTGAAATGAAAAATAAATTCAATTAATTCCACACGGGTAAAGGACACGGGCGTGTCCCAAGCACATAGGCGTGTGCATTGCCTCCACACGGGCGTGTGAGGCTTAAACCCAAAAATTTTCCTAAGATTTTTTAAGCCCTCGATTTAGTCCTGAACCATTTTTAATGCATGTTTTGGGTCTCGTAGGCCCATAGTAGGACACTATGAATATATTTGATTGGTTTTAATTGGGAACGAAATTTTATAGCCCGTGATTTTCCAGAAATGTCATGTTTGTGTAGGGTAATGCCTCGTACCTTGTCCCAGTCTCGTGTACGGGTAAGGGGTGTCACAGTCTCAACTGTGTTGCTCAATGGCCATTTCGAAATGAGCCTGGGCAGACCACACGGTTCGCACACACGAGTGTGTGCTAGGCCGTGTGGCCAAGTCAGTTTCGAGCACGGGCTAGGCACACGAGACTGTTACTGGCCGTGTGACCCAAGTCAGTAGCCTCCTTAATTTTCACACGGCCTAGCACACGGGTTTGTCTTATAGCCATGTGGACAAGTTAGTATGTATACCCTGTTTTGCCACGGCCTAGACACACGGGCGTGTCTAATGCTGTGGGAGGCACACGACCTGTTCACACGGGCGTATGACCTGTATAACTTTGAAAAATATTTAAGTTTTGAAAAATTTTATATGAGCTACGTTTAGTCCTGACCCCTTTCTAAAGCATGTTTAAGGTCTCGAAGATCTATATAAGGGACAATTGTGAATGATTATTATATGTTTTGATTATGTTATGCTTAAGTATATGTGAATGTTTTAATATGTCCGATAATGCCTTTAACCTTATTTCGGTGATGAATACGGGTTAGGGGTGTTACAAAATGTATGTTTGGTGCTAGATAAACAACATTTACCAAGTGATTTTTGATGAAAATGTCAAATAAGGACCTATTTGTGAAAATTGTAAAATGTTTGTAAAAATATGAATAAATGAAAAATGTGGGCTGTTATGTGTACTATTAATATTCGGCTAGGCTTGGGTAATGAAGAAATCGAATAAAAATCATTTTATAAGCCTAGGGACTAAAATGTAAAAAGTTGAAAAGTTAAGGGAAAAATGTAATTTTTGCCATAAGGTCTTTTGGGGATTAAATTGAATAATGTGATAATTGAATGAGTTAAATTTGATATTATAGATTAAGAAAGAAGAGGTTCTAACCTAGATCGGGAAAAGAACAAAGTTGTGGACTAAATCAAACAATTAGCCATTTTGTACTGAGGTAAGTTCGTATGTTAAAAATAAGCTTTAATATGATTATATATTTTTTGCTTTAAAATTGCATGAATTGTATGTTTGATAAATATGGATGAGCTTAATCCTATGAACGAGTTCAAAGACGAATCGACAAGCAAGAAATCTGTTGGATAAATGTGTTATGTGATCATATGATCCGGGTGCTGGTCTTGTATGTCCTACTAGTGGCTGAGTATATCGACATATGTTGCAGATACTTGACAGCTTCTGTGAGTAGCACCGCGTAGCTACATCTTGACTGACATCTTGTGTGAGTAGGCTCGTTGGTAGCTCGAGAGCGAGTAACTATGTGATATGAGATATGAGGTAGCATTGGCTACATATGTGGCACCTAGTGTGCAAGAATTCCCCAGTATCCGACATTGTTATTCCGAGTGGTTCACGGGTATGTCAAAGATGAGATTATGTGTAAATTAATTCCTTTCGAGATGGTACAGGTATGTACTTGAAGCTCATATCTATTAAATACTTGAAATGAAAAATATTAGGTAAGTTTTGTGATGGAATGAATTATGATAATGAGACCATGGTAAATGTACATTTAATTATGTTATATTATTTGAATGTTATATGCATGGTAAGTTTACTTATTTCTTGCATACGAGCTTACTAATCTATATAGCTTACTCCGTTTATTTTCCATGTTTTTATAGTGTCGTCAAGCTAGCTCGGAATCAAAGATCGTCAGAGATTCGCCTCACACTATCAAAACTGTTATTTTGGGTATTTGATAATCTTAGTATTTTGAAAGTAGGGCATGTATAGGGACTTGGTTATTTTGTTATATGTGTCATTTGATTTTTCCAAATGTATTGGCTTGTATTTGTTTAAGTTGATTTGGTATTTAGCCATGTAATTGGCTTGTTTTGGATAAAATGGTTGTAAGCCCATTTATATATGTATATGTACCAATGTCTTTGGTGTTATGGTCATGGCATGCTTGGTGGATAATGGAGTGTGATTTTTAGCATGAATGTGAAATGTTTGGAAATGTGCTTTATTGGTGAGATGATAATCTTATGAACAAATAGGTGCTATGAAAGTAGTTTAATGATACTTTGTATATGTGAAATTAGCATGGTTAATTTGGGACAGGATAAATGTTGTGAGTATGATAATGGATGGTATTGTATTGATATGATTTAGCCATGATTGTGGATGTTTGGTTGCCTAAGTATGCCATGTTTTGTGCCTTTGATTTGGTGTAAGTGTATGTTTGAATAAGGGTGGAAAATGGCTTGGCAAATAGCCTTTATTTTGTCCACACGGGTAGACACACGGGCGTGTGTCTAGGTCGTATGTCTCTTGCACCTTAATTTTGAGAAACAAAATGTTGAGAATTGAGCACATTGGCAAAGACACGGACGTTTGTCTCAGCTATGTGGAAGACACGGCCCCAAGCACGGGAGTGTGTCCTGGGCGTGTGAAGTCTACACCTATTTTATGAAAATTAATTTTCCACACAGCCTAGCACACAAGCGTGTGACTTGGCCGTGTGACCTCGATTTGTTCATGGGTTACAAGTTATAGAGTTACACGGGGTCGGGACACGGGCGCGTGTGACCACACAGCCTGATCACACGGGCGTGTCCCGTATTCACATGGGCGTGTGACCCCTGTTTAGTGTTTCTAAGTTTGTAAAAATTTCTAAAGTTCTCGGTTTAATTTCAGACCACTTGCAAAGCATGTTTTGGGCATTGTAGGCTCGTAATAGGGACTTTATAATTAATTTCAAATGGTTTTAATTTGGACACAAATTTATGATTCGGAATTGTATGATTATTTGTGATGTGAGTCTGGTAATGCTTCGTGCCCTATTCCAGCATCGAATACGGGTAAAGGGTCTTATATTTAGTGGTATCAGAGTTATGGTTTAGTTGATTCTCGGCTAACGTAGCGTGTGTAAGAGTCTAGGTATACATGCTATATATGAATCTTGATAGTGTGATGACTTCTGACAATTTAAACTGTATTTTCATATAGTAAATGGACCCCAACCGAGAAGTAGCTGATGATGTAGAAAGTAATTCATTGGCTCCCGCCCAAGGGACCGCGCCATCCGAAAGTAGACCTGTGAGGATTAGTCATAGAGGAGAGACTAGGGAAGCCTTCTTCCAAAGGATGAATAAGTAGTTTGCCGAGTTTATTTGGACAAATTCGGCTGCCCAACATCCTCTACCCCTAGCTAACCCTTAACCGGTTCCTGTAGCTCCCCAAGGTGTGGATTTGGTAAGCTGAACAAGCCTCTAGTTGATAAGAATAGCAAACAAGGGGCTGAAGAATTTAGAACTAATATTGATGATGATCCTGAGAGAGCAGAATTCTAGCTTGAGAACTCTATCTGGGTATTCGATGAGCTTTCTTGCACACCGGATGAGTGCTTGAAATGTGCTATATCACTTCTGAGTGATACGACATATCAGTGGTGGAACACTCGTATATTTGTGGTACCGAGGGAAAGGGTCACTTGGGATTTCTTCCAAGAACAATTCAGAAAGAATTACATCAGTTAGCGGTTTATTGATCATAAATGTAAAGAGTTCTTAGAACTAAAACACGGACGCAAGACTGTGACTGAGTACAAGCGAGAGTTTCTTAGGCTTAGTAAGTATGCTCGGGAATGTGTCTCGACAGAAGCTATTGATAAATCGTAATTTATACATATTTTTATCCCATGCTTAGCCCATTTATGAATGGTTTCTCCATAGATTTGGTGAATTCGATGCTCCTAATCCTTTAATTTCATGTTTTATACTTAGGAGAGAATAAGAGAGTAAAAAGAGCGAGAAACGAGCCAAAAACAGAGAAAATGGACCCACGTGGGAAATCAACACGGCCTGGACTTCGTCACACGGGTGTGTCACACAGTCATGTCCATTTGGCAGGATTGAAGCATGGCCTACACGGGTAGACTACATGCCCGTGCTTATTCAATAGCCTTGACCACGAGCTGGAGCTGGAGCAATCGCACGCGAGTGTCCCTGCCGAGCCCAAGTATAGTCATATTCAAGAAAGGCCAATTTTTAGGGCTCTTAGGCATCCAAAAGCCTATTTAAACACCTGAGGAGGCACTTAAGAGGGGGACGCAGAGTAGGAGGCAAGGAATTACTCAAGGAAAGCCAATTGATCCATCTCAGAAGTTGGATTCATAATCAAGACTGAAGATCTCCCTTCAAGTTCATTCAGGAGTTTTGAGTTTTCTTATGTTTAGTTATCTTTATGCTTTTGAGATGTTTTCTTTCATAAGTATGAACTAAACCCCCTAAATATCTAAGGGGGATGAAACCTAAGACGGATCTTGTTATTATTATCTGAATTGCATGATAAATATTTGACTTGTTCTTTATGTGTTCTTAATTCTTGTTTTGATATTCTAGGATATTGATTCAAGTTAAGCTCTTATTCAGAGGAGGAATAGACCTTGTCTAAGAGTAAATTTTCCATAATTAAGCGGAGTTGATCGCACGACTGTAGATAGGGTGATAAGATTTTGCCAGATTAGGGTGAAACCTAATAAGAGAATCCAGAGATAGAGTTAATGCAATTCTAGGGTGTTAATTAGAAAGAGATTTCAATTATTCAACCTAGGGTTAGACGTTATTAGTCTCGAGAGAGATAATAATATAACTTAGGGATTTCTACGGATCAAGTCAAATGAAAAAATCATTTGATTTAGAGTCAAATAACAAGTGAAGTCTAGGTGGATTTTTCCTTAGGTATTGTCTTAATCAATCTAATTTTCCCAAAAGTATTTTCCCAAATTTTCTTTCTATGCATTCTTAGTTAGTAATTAGTTTAGATAACCAAACCTCTTAATTTTTAGGCTAGATAATAAGAAGGAAGTAAATACTAGTACTCGTAGTTCCTTTGGGTTCGACAATCAGGTCTTGCTGAACTATACTACTGTTTGATAGGTACACTTGCCTTAATCGTGATAATAAGTTAGTCTTAAGAACAATTCTTTCATAAATCTTTAAAACCTATCACGAATATCACATATCAGCTATTATCTGTAAGAGATTTGAAGATGGACTGAATGAGGACATCAGACTATTAGTTGGGATTTTAGAGCAGAAAGAATTTGTTGTGCTAGTCAAACCAGCTTGCAAGGCCAAGGAGTTGAGTAAGGAAAAGAGAAAAGTCGTGTTTGAGACTAGAGATTCGAGAAAGAGGCCGATGAATAAGTCATTTTAATCCTTATCAAAGAAATCAAGAGATTTGTATGTTTGCTCCAATGCTTCAGTCGGGTATCCCAACCGAGATAGTGGGAAGCAATATTCAGGTTCTAAGGCCCAAACTACATCCATAGCGAGCGTTGGTAATGCTAGGTCTAATAAGCCTGAATGCCAACAATATGGTAGATGATATCCCAATGAATGTAAGATGAATAGCTGGGCTTGTTTTAAATGTGGCTCCCAAGATCATTTTATTTAGGATTGCCCTGAAATGGCTGAAAAGGATAATTTTCAGAATGCAAGATCAAGTAACGCTGCTGCTAGAGGGAGGCAAGTGAGAAAAACAGGAAATGGGACCAATAGCAGAGTTGTGTCCAAAGATTTAGCTGTGAGATCGGAAGCTAGAACACCTGCGATAGCTTATGCTATCCGTGCTCATGAGGATGCGTCCTCTCCTTAGGCTCATTTATGATACTAATGTAGTTGCATTAATTGACCCTGGATCGACTCATTCCTATGTTTGCATGAATTTGGTATCTAGTAAGAATTTACCTGTTGAGTCTACTGAGTTTGTGATTAAGGTGTCGAACCCCTTAGGCAAACATGTTTTAGTTGATAAAGTTTGCAAGAGTTTTCCTTTAATAATTCGAGGTCACTATTTTCCGGCTGACTTAATTCTTTTGCCATTTGATGAGTTTAATGTGATTCTTGGAATGGATTGGTTAACTCTAGATGATGTAGTAGTGAATTGTAGACTAAAAGTTATTGAATTGAAATGTCAAAACAATGAAGTACTTCGGGTTGAATCAGATGAATAGGGTAAATTGCCTATTGTGATTTTGTCAATGTCGACTTAGAGGTATGTAAGAAAATGTTGTAAAGCATTTCTCGCGTATGTACTAAATACTAAGGTGTCTAAATTGAAGAACGAATCTGTGCTGGTAGTTTGTGAATATTCGGATGTGTTCCTAGAAGAGTTGTCGGGATTACCACCGGTCAGAGAGGTGGAGTTTACTATTGATTTAGTACTTGTGACTGCACTGATATTGATAACTCCCTATAGAAGGGTTCCAACCGAGTTGAAAGAATCAAAGTCTCAGTTGTAAGAGTTGACAGATAAGGGTTTTGCGAGATCGATTTTTTCACCATGGGGTGCACCAGTATTATTCGTCAAGAAGAAAGATGGATCCATGAGACTTTGTATCAATTATCATCAACTTAACAAGGTTACGATAAAGAACAAGTATCTATTATCGAGGATTGATGATTTGTTCGACCAGTTGGAAGAGGCAACAGTGTTTTCAAAGATAGATTTGAGATCAGGCTACTATCAACTGAGAGTTAAAGACTTGGATATGTTGAAAACCGTGATCAGAATGAGGTATGGGCATTATGAATTTCTTATTATTCCTTTTGGATTAACTAATGCTCCAGCTATTTTTATGGACTTGATGAATTAGATCTTTCGACCGTATTTAGATAAGTTTGTGTTATGTTCATTGATGACATTTTGATTTATTCTCGAGGTGAGGCAGAACATGCCAAGCATTTAAGAATTGTATTGCAAACTTTGAGAGATAAGAAGTTGTTTGCTAAGTTAAACAAAAGTGAGTTTTGGCTCTGAGAAATCAGATTTTTAGGGCATATTGTTTCAGCGGAAGGTATAAAAGTTGATTCGAATAAGATTTCGGCAATTATTGATTGGAAACTGCCGAGGAATGTATCCAAGGTTAGAAGCTTTTTAAGCTTAGTCGGGTATTATCGATGATTTGTTAAAGGATTTTCGATGATCGCAACACCTATGACAAGATTGTTACAAAAAGATGTTAAGTTCAAGTGGTTAGAGAAATGCCAAAAGAGTTTTGAATAGTTGAAAGCATTGTTAACTGAGGCACCGATATTAGTGCAACCTGAGTTTGGAAAAGAATTTATAATTTTCAACAACGCGTCATTGAACCGTCTTGGATGTATGTTGATGCAAGAGGGAAAAGTGATAGCTTATGCCTCGAGATAGTTGAAACTGCACGAAAAGAATTATCCAACGCATGACTTAGAATTGGCTGCCATTGTGTTTACTTTAAAAATTTGGAGACACCACTTATTCGGTGAAAAGTGCCACATCTTTACTGATCAAGAGTTTGAAGTATTTAATGACTCAAAATGATTTGAATTTGTAACAATAGAGATGGCTCAAGTTGTTGAAATACTATGAGTTAGTAATCGATTATCATCCGAGAAAGGTGAATGTAGTCACTGATACTTTAAGTAGGAAATCTCTGTTTGATTTGAAAGCAATGAATGCGCGACTGACTTAATCTGATGATGGCTTGATTCTAGTTGAGTTAAAGGCTAGACTGGTATTTCTTCAACAAATTTGTAAAGCTCAGAAAAGTGACAAAGAACTTCAAGCTAAAAGAGTTCAGTGTAAATCAACTAGTTTTTCAGATTTTTGAATTGGGGCCAATGATTCTTTGATGTTTCGAGGTAAGACTTGTGTACCGAGAGATACTGAGCTTATTCAGAATATTCTTCATGAGGCACACAGTGGTTGTCTATTTGTTCATCTGGGAAGTACGAAGATGTACAATGATTTGAAGAAGTTGTATTGGAGGTCAAGTATGAAAAGAGATATATTTGAATTCATATTGAGATGTTTGATTTGTCAACAGGTAAAGGCCGAACACCAAGTACTTTTGGGTTTACTTCAGCCTGTGATGATTCTCGAGTGGAAATGGGACAGAATTACGATGGATTTCGTAACTAGATTACCTTTGACTCTGAAGAAGAAAGATGTCGTTTGGGTAGTTTTTGATAGATTGACGAAATCGGCTCATTTTATTCCGGTACATACCGATTATTCACTTGATAAGCTGGCTGAGTTGTACGTTGCTGGGATTGTTAGATTGTATAGGGTGCCTATTTCTATTATTTCTAATAGAGATCCGAGATTTACTACACGATTGTGGAAAAAGTTGCAAGAAGCTTTATGTACAAAGTTAAAGTTTTGTACCACATTTCATCTGCAGAACAACGGTTAATCGAAAAGAACGATTCAGGTTCTTAAGGATATGCTTCATTATTGTGTTTTAGATTTCGAAGGTAGTTGGGAAAAATATGTACCTTTAGTCGAATTTGCTTATAACAACAGTTTTCAGTCAAGTATAAAGATGGAACCGTATGAGGCATTGTATGGTCGCAAGTATCGAACTCTGATGTACTGGACCGAGCTCAGTGAGAGACAAATTCATAGGGTTGATTTGGTTAGAGAAACAGAAGAAAAAGTGAAAATAATTCGTGATTGTTTGAAAGCAGCTTCGGATAGATAGAAATCGTACACCGATTTGAAACAGAAGGAAATCGAATTTCAAGTTGGTGATAAGGTATTTCTAAAAGTGTCTCCGTGGAAGAAAATCCTTAGATTTGGTCGTAAGGGTAAACTGAGTCCGCGCTTTATTGGTCTGTATGAGGTTATTGAAAGAATAGGACCGGTGACATATCGGTTAGCTTTATCGACAAAGTTAAAAAGGATTCATAATGTGTTTCATGTGTCTATTTTGCAAAGATATCATTAGATTTCACTGACTGAGGTTGAGATTCGACCAGATATGACTTATGGTGAAGAATCGATTAAGATTTTAGCTCGAGAAATTAAACAATTGAGAAATAAAAGTATAGCCCTAGTGAAAGTTTTGTGGTAAAAACATGGGGTTGAAGAAGCTATGTGGGAAACTGAGGAAGCTATGAGAAAACAGTACCCAAACCTCTTTTTCGGTAAGATTTTCGGGGGCGAAAATCCCTAAAGGGGGAGAGTTGTAACAACCCGTTTTTGGGTTAAATCGGAACAGTGGTTTCGGGACCATGAATTCGAAGTAGAAATATTTATTTTATCATTTCTTTAAGGTTTACAGTATGATTGAATGATTGTGAGAAAATTTCATTAAGAAATTTTATTGATTGAGTGTCCAATTTGACTAATAGGACTAAATTGCAATAGGTGCAAAATATGTGTTCCCGAAGCTAGAGGTATCTAATTGAAATGAAATTTTAAATTGGAGGTCCTTAAATGGTAATTAGACCATTATACTTTAAGTTGGACAAAAATGGACATGGTTAGATAAAATTTCAAAGTTTTAAGTGAAGGGTATTTTGGTCATTTGGCAAATAAAGACAAATAAAACCAATAAAAAGATGTCATCTTCCTCAATTTAGTCCCCCATAGCTGACTTTTTCAAGAGAAGACATAGCTAGGGTTTGGCCACTTTCAAGCTCGATTGTAAGTCCGTTTTTGTCCCGTTTTTAATGATTTTTACGTTTTTGTGAATGTTGTAACATGATTTAGCTATTCTAAGGACTAATTTGAAAGAAAATCAAAGTCTAAAATTTTACCCATGTTGAATATTTGTGTATTATGATGTTTAATGGTAGAAAATGTATGTTTGGTGCTACATAAACAACATTTACCAAGTGATTTTTGATGAAAATTTCAAATAAGGACCTATTTGTAAAAGTTGTAAAATATGTGTAAAAATGTGAATAAATGTGAATAAATGAAAAATGTGGGCTGTTATGTGTACTATTAATATTTGGCTAGGCTTGGGTAATAAAAAATTGAATAAAAATCATTTTACGAGCCTAGGGACTAAAATGTAAAAAGTTAAAAAATTAGGGGCAAAAATGTAACTTTTTCCATAAGGTGTTTTTTGGATTCAATTGAATAATGTGATAATTGAATGAGTTAAATTTGATATTATAGATCAAGAAAGAATAGGTTCTGACCTAAACTGGGGAAAGAGCAAAGTTGTGGACTAAATCGAACTATTAGCCATTTTGTACAGAGATAAGTTCGTATGTTAAAAATAAGCTTTAATATGATTGTATTTTATTTTCTTGAATGTTGCATGAATTGTATGTTTGATAAATGTGGATGAGCTTAATTCTATGAACGAGTTCGAAGACGAATCAACAAGTAAGAAATCCCATTTGAACCTTAGGAATAGGGTAGAATACAAGTGACATGTCACCAGGGTTAGTATGTGTTAAGTGATCATGTGATTCGGGTGTTGGTCTTGTACGTCCTACCAGTGGCTGAGTATACCGGCATATGTTACGGATACTTGACAGCTTGTGTGAGCAGCACCGCATAGCTACATCTTGACTGACAACTTGTGTGAAGAGGCCCGTTAATAGCTCGAGAGGAGATTTGAGGTAGCATTGGCTACATATGTGGCACTTAGTGTGCAAGAATTCCCTAGTATCCGACATTATTATTCCGAGTGGTTCACGGGTATGTCAAAGATGAGATTATATGTAAATTCCTTTCGAGATGGTACAGGTATGTAGTTGAAGCTCATATCTATTAAATGCTTGAAATGATGAATATTAGGTAAGTTTTGTGATGGAATGAGTTATGATAATGAGACCATGGTAAATGTACATTTAATTATGTTATATTATTAGAATGTTATATGCATGGTAAGGTTGCTTATTTCCTGTATACGAGCTTACTAAGATATATATCTTACTCCGTTTATTTTCCATGTTTTTATAGTGTCGCCAAGTTAGCTCAGAATCAGAGATCGTTGGAGATTCGCCTCACACTATCAAAACTGTTATTTTGGGTATTTGATGATCTTAGTATTTTGAAAGTATGGCATGTATAGGGACTTGGTTATTTTGTTATATGTGTCATTTGATTTTGCCAAATGTATTGGCTTATATTTGTTTAAGTTGATTTGGTATTTAGCCATGTAATTGGCTTGTTTTGGATAAAATGGTTGTAAGCCCATTTATAAATGTATATGTACCAATGTCTTTGGTGTTATGGTCATGGCATGCTTGGTGGATGATGGAGAGTGATTTTTAGCATGAATGTGAAATGTTTGGAAATGTGCTTTATTGGTGAGATGATAATCTTATGCACAAATAGGTGTTATGAAAGTAGTTTAATGATACTTTGTATATGTGAAATTAGCATGGTTAATTTGGGACAGGATAAATGTTGTGAGTATGATAGTGGATGGTATTGTATTGATATGATTTAGCCATGATTGTGGATGTTTGGTTGCCTAAGTATGCCATATTTTGTGCCTTTGATTTGGTGTAAGTGTATGTGTGAATAAGGGTGGCAAATGGCTTGGAAAATAGCCTTTATTTTGTCCACACGGGTAGACACACGGGCGTGTGTCTAGGTCGTATGTCTCTTGCACCTTAATTTTGAGAAACAAAATGTTGAAAATTGAGCACATTGGTAAAGACACGGACATATGTCTCAGCCGTGTGTAAGACACGGCCTCAGGCACGGGCATGTGTCCTGGGCGTGTGAAGTCTACACCTATTTTATGAAAATTAATTTTCCACACAGCCTAGCACACGAGCGTGTGACTTGGTCGTGTGACCTCGATTTGTTCATGGGTTACAAGATAGAGAGTTACACGGGGTCAGGACACGGGCGTGTGTGACCACACAGCCTAATCATACGGGCGTGTCCCATATCCACACGGGCGTGTGACCCCTGTTTAGTGGAAAAATTTTCAAAGTTTGTAAAAATTTCTAATGTTATCAGTTTAATCTTGGACCACTCCCAAAGCATGTTTTGGGCCTCGTAGGATCGTAATAGGGACTTTATGATTAATTTCAAATGGTTTTAATTTGGACGCAAATTTATGATTCGAAATTGTATGATTGTTTGTAATGTGAGTCCAGTAATGCCTCGTACCCTGTTCAAGCGTCAAATACAGGTAAGGGATGTTATAGTGTGTCTTAATTGTGTATGATGCACGTTCTTGTTACAGAGCCATGTGTCCCCTAGTGTTGAAATTGGAATCAAGTCAGTATGCTTCACACGGCTTAGCACATGGGCGTGTGACTTGGCCCTGTGGCATAAGTTAGTATACCTTAAAGGTTTGGCCCGACCTAGCATTTGACCTGGAACACGGGCATGTGTAACCATTTTTAGGGCACTCGGGCTAGTCACACAGGCATGTGTGTTGGCCGTGTGATCCAAGTCAGAGAGTTACACGGGGTCGGACATTGGCTAGGACACGGCCATGTGATCCCATTTTGAATGATCACACGGTTTATGACACGGACGTGTCTTTGGCCCTGTGAACCATACGGTCGAGCCACCCGGGTGTGTGTCCCTTGTAGTTTTCAAAAATTTTCTAAGTGTTTCAAAGATTTATTGAGTTATCGGTTTAGTCCCAAACCATTTCAAAAGCATGTTTAGGGTCATGTAGGCTCGTATTAGGGACAATTTGATTGAGTTTAATTGATGATTGCATGAAATTTGAAAATGTATGTGAAATGAATGATTAATTGTTTTATAAGTTCGATAATGCTCCGTAACCTTATTCTGGCATTGAACACGGGTGAGGGGTGTTACAGCTAGGTCCGGGTGTGGATAACGTTGATCGTCGCAAGCATCTGCATCGTCAATATCAGGTACCACAACGATTTACCCCTAGGACCACAGCATCGAATCACCAATTTTAGGGGTTTCTATAATTGCAATGTTCAAGTTTGTTTTTATTTAATTATAGTAAAATTTGGGCATTTTAACTCATTTTTTTACTTAACTTTCAAATTTATATCGGACTTAATTCTTTTAGAACAAACTTTGGATATTTTGCTACTAAATTTAAATGAGATGGTGTTTAAGATATAAATTATCGACTTATATACATGCAAAAATGAGATGCTTTGTAATTTAAATGAGATTTATTGGAGCAAACTTGGTAATTTAAATGGGATGCTTTGTAACAAACTAGGGAAAAACTCTGTAATATATACATATATATATATATCCAAATTCCATCATGGAGTAAATTAGCTCAATTCCTACCCGATCGTGACAATTGTGCAATATGGTAGGTTCGCTGCAGGCATTTACTCCGGTTATGCCCATCTAATCTACACATACCACAAAGCTTCTCGTAAGTTTTCTCCCTCATGTCCATTTTAATATGGATCCTGGTCACTTGCGGACGACCTTTTGAATTCCTATGTAATCTTTTGTTCAGGACAAGCTCGAAAATCAACAGAAGCACCTTATATGTAGACAAATCATGCAGGACAGGGAACTCATTTTCCAAGACATGCAATGTGCGTTCAAGAGTGTACATATCACTGATAAACTATTTAGCATTGACTGAGGCTCAAGCACAAGCTGCAATGACATGCGCACAAGGATAACGAAGTGAATGGAAGTTCCCACAATACCATCGTCTGTTCCGGAGATCAACTTTGTAGGACCTAAGCAGTATCCTGGGTCGATGATCGATGGACTCCGTAACTCAAAACATTTCAAACTATCGAGAATATATTTACATTCATCGACCTCACCCTTCGACGGTTCATATCCATTGCATTCCTTACATGTTCGGAAAACACGTGTCCTACTTACATCTGTTAACTTGTTTCAGCCCCATTCTTGGCATCAAGGTAGCCAGCCTATAGAATGTAGCTGAGAACACATATAAAATCAAAAGATGTCATGTTTTTCTCAAGATGAAGTTAACCACCTCTGTTAGGTTGGTGGTCATTTGCCCATATCGAAACCCGTGATTGAAACTTTGAACCTATTTCCATGGTTTCATGGTACCCAACCACTCTTGGAAAGGTTCACCTTCAAGTCTAGTCATCTTTTGCTAGAAAAGGTGTGGCTCTAGCTTATACGTTGTGTATGTATTAAGAAAATAAAAGTTATAATTTCAAATTAATTTATTCTAGTATTAGTAACACTAAAACATATTTTGAAAATAAATTTTACCCATTTTCACAACTTTTCTCTATCAGTCTGTATTCTTGTACTCTCAGCGAAAGTTAGTCGTGATGTGCCAGATGTAATAAACAGATTTCCATGAAAAATTGAAACACCTAATGGCGGCAATTATTCCCTTCACTTTATCGGATATGATACAAATATTATCGCCTCTAATAGCATACGTCCATAGATTCGTGAGAAAGAATTCACATGATTCCATGTTCTCCTTGTCTACAATGGCAAATGCTATCGGGAGCATGTTCTTGTTCTCGTCTTGAGCAACCGTAATAAGTACGATCTACATATATTTTTCGTATAGCCATGTCCCGTCTACCTGCACAAGTGGCTTGCAGTGGGGAAATGCCCATACACATGGATCAAACATCCAAAACATCTAGTGGAAAATTCTTCTTCCCGGTTGTAGTTGGTCATCAAAGCCATAATAAAGTCGTGTCTCCAACTCAATGACAGTCCCTGGCACGTACTTCTACATAGCGGCTATCCACCACTGTAGCTCATTATACGACGCATCCCAATCTTTGTAAATATGCTCCATTGTCATCTGTTTAGCTATCCATGCTTTTCTGTAAGATACTCGATACAGGAATCATGCTTGCATTTTAACAATCATTACTAAAATAGGAATGGTCGCCATGCCCTTCACCATTGGCATGATACTGGTGCATATAGTTTTGGAATCAAGTTTCCGATGATCTTGTGTCATATATGTTAAAGTGCATGTGTAAGGCCTAACAAATTTTCGGATCTCCTACATTTGTGACTTTTGGATAAATACGACTCGTACCCGCCAATTGTAGCCTTCTGTCGACCTCCAGCACTCTTTAATATACAATGTCAGTTTAGAAACGATGACTTTATAGTCCACTGACACATTCATGCTATACCACTTAATGGTAAATACACACTCTTCCTTAGTTGTGAATTTTTAGCTCACGAACAACTCTTCAGGTTTGAAATCTACGGCCAGCCGATGAGCAGGTAATATTAGGGTACTCCAGAAACTCAGTTGCATGCGCCACATCAGGGTCTATGAGCGACATGTGTGCCCCAGGATCATTGCATGTCACAATGCATCGAATCGAGTTCTCGACTGAAGACGCGTTAATATTTCCATCATCATTCGTGCCTTCATCGTCGATATCATTCGAGACCTCGTCCAGATTATGATCACTATAATTTGTGACCTCGTGATCAGAAAGATAACTATTATCATATCCATTATCACCATCCACATTAGTCTCAAACACCATGGGATGCATTTGTAAACAGGGGCCCAAGTTAAGGTTTTCAGATGCAGGTGTAGCATAAAGATCGATGTCGATCCCACATAAAGTCAATCGACTATCAACGTACGCTATCGAAGTGGGATCTTGAACTTCATGTTCTTCACCTAATGGAGTGGAATCTTTAGTTGGCTCCACATCAGCTAACTCAACGAATAATTGAATCAGTGCATTTTGGTAGTTCTGATTTCCACAATAAAGAGCAACCATTGTGTCCATGTCTTCATTGCCTACAAGTTCCATCTCCGTGAATTTGACAGGATCTGTCGAAATTGGATACTTGTAGAATAGTTTCAAGATTCTTCTCTTACAACGTCTAACAATTTTTGCACTAATCTTTTCCTTCATATCATCAATCGAGACATTTTTATTAAATCTCATTGCTATTTGTTGGCGACATTCAAATATACATCCAACTGTTGTTGTCAAAATTAATCCATTGAAATAAACGCATATGAAAAATTAATTATTCATCTTCAATACTAAATATGTTAAAAAAGAATTAAAAATTCTCAATACAATTTAAAAAAATACTGTAAAAAAATGAAATTCATATCTACTAACCTTGTGAATTCTTCTCTGTCTTTTTACTTTTTTTCTACAATTTTTTTTCATTTTTGCTATTCTTGAATTTTCTCAAATTTTTTGCATAAAACATTGGTTAAATACTAGTATGGCCATTGGTGCCATCCCCAAGAAAAGCTTGACTGGTGTTGCCTCTAAGAAGGGCTTCACTCTACTGATGCTTTTTCTGGAGTGCCCTCAACCAAGCACCACCAAATCGTATTTGACTGATCTAAACCTGTATTTAACCCGTATAAATAACTCATTTTGGTACTGCCAATCAACAAACCTTCTCCTACTTTAAAATTGTTTTTTTAACGATTGTTGACAAGTGTCAGAAAATAGGGGTGGTGTCGCCTCTCTAACACCCTCCACCACCTTAAACATCCCATTCCCATAACTAATGGTGGTGGGATACCATTTTAGATATTTATTATTTATTTTATATTATATAGGTAAAAAATCCAAATAAAGGAAAACTATCAAAATAGTCACTTTTGTTTGCTTCTGGCTATATTTTAGTCATTTATTTTTGAAATGTTACGTTTTAGTCACGTACGTATCATTTTGTTATGAAACTGTCACTTTGTCATTAAGATCTGTTAGCTTCCAAATGGTAGTCCGACATGGTAGTAAAATGAGTTTTAAATGCCAACATGAATGTCCAGTCAAGTAAATTAATTGATTTTTTAATTAAATAAATTTAATTAATTAAATTTTCTAAATTACTTAAGGGAAAATATTAATTTGGTTTCTCGAAATAATCAAAACCAATGCATTAGATTAATCCTTGAACGGGAAAAAAAGAACCCTTGGTCTCATTTTTCTTTTAGTTTTCATTTCCATTTTGATTGAAAAAACCATCCATTTTCATAGCCATCTTTGTTGCATCGAAACAATAGAAATCAAATTGAGTGTTACATCAATTGGTTGAATTTTTTTATTCAAAATGAATAACAAATGATCGATTCAATGGAGGGTATAGGCATAGATTACAATAAGTAATAGGTTTTTTTGTTCTTTACCTGGATTTTGGGTTCAGATATTATAAGTTTTTTTTTTTCAAAAAGGCGGCCCATGTTTTCATGTTTTTCTATTTATGTGACAGACAAAAAGGACATGCTTCATCTTTGTTTATTTGTGTATTGTGGGTAACCACAATAACAAGCATGTATAGAGGTTGGTAAGTCCATTTCTTCTTCTTCTTCTTCTTCTTCTTCTTCTTCTTTTTCTTCTTCTTCTTCTTCTTCTTCTTCTTCTTCTTTATCTGTCTACTCTTCTCTTCTCTTCTTTGATGGTAACAAAAAAACCCAGTTGTTGCTTCTTTTTAAATTAGTGAAGGTTGGGTTTTAGGGAAAAATTTTGTATTCTATTTTCATTAAAAAAAATTAACTTTTTGCATCCCAACTAGACATCCCCGTTGGCATTTAAAACTTATTTTAACTGTCACGTCAAGCTATCTTTTGGGAGGTAATAAGTCTTAATGGCAGAGTGACCATGTCGTAACAAAACAATAACGTGATTAAAACATAACATTTCAAACATAAGTGACTAAAATGTAACCTGATGCAAATAAAAATGACTATTTTGATAGTATACCCTATGAATAATAACACTATCCTAATGAATGAAGTAAACATCAATGCACATTCTGAAAATTTTAAAATTAGAACTGCAATAGAAAATATGGACGAATTGAACCAATATAGATATTACTGAGAACCTCATGAAGTTGAATTTGATTTAAAGGAAACTAAGGTCTTGTTAATGTGGAAATTAAATTAAGACATCAATGTTATTTACTAATAAAATCTAACTAATTATGCCCGATATATCTTTAAGACTTCAAGAACAAACAACTATATAATTAATGTGTTTTTGGGTGATTATCCAATGTTAATTATGAATTTTATTCTCCTAATCCTTTAAATTCATGTTTCAATGCTTAATAAAGTACTTGAGAGCAAAAGGAGTGAAAAACGAGTGAAAATCGGAGTGCCGGAGCAAGCTGTAGGAGCCACACGAGCTAAACCATTCCATATGCCCAGACCACATGGCCATGTGACCTATACAGGAGTGTGGTAGGCCATGTTGATTTCACAGAATTGCACACCGAACTATAGAAAATCACGATTTTTAGGTTTTGCAAGCATTCTAAGATGTATATATGATATAAATAAGAAGATAGGAGGGAGCCGTCAAAGAATATTCAAGAAAACAACTCGAAAAACACCATTGAAGCCGACTTTGAAGCAGATTTCTGTCAAGATTGAACATTCCTAGTTGATTTCTTTGGAGATTATAATGAGTTTCTTTATTTGTTTCGATTATACTGTATCTTGGATGTCTATATTTTCAAGCATGAACTAATTTTCTAAATACCTAGGGAGATAAAACCTATGATGGATTATGTCATTTGATTTTTATTTTACGCAATAAATATTTAGTTTTTTATTCTTAATTATGTGTGTTTAATTCTTAGTTTGATATTTCTAGATTATTAATACATGTTTGAAGTGCTTAAATCAGTGGTTAAATAGACTCTGTTTAAGAATAGATCTTGCACAATTGAGTGGAGTTGCATGCAATCCTAGAAATAGGGTGATATAAATCTACCATATTAGAGTCAAATCAAATAGAGGAATTCATAGAACAATTTAATGCGATAATAGGATTTCTAATTAAAAAGAAATTTCAATTAATCAACCCAGAGTTAGTTGCTCTTATGCTCGAAAGAAATATTAGCATAATTTAGGGATTTCTACAGATCAATGTGCTAAGTAAAAAATTTGCGTAATTTAGATTGATAGTGAGAGATGAAATCTAGGTAGATTGTAACACCCTAACCCATCTCTGTTACCGAATTAGGGTTATTGAGTTTACGACACACATTCAATCAAATCATATCATAAAACCATTCAAATATTAATTTAAGTATCAATTTTTAATCAATATTTAAACATAACATATATATACACTTTTAGGTCTTAAATCGAGCTTATGGGACTTTAAAAATAGTTTGATAATAATCAAAGACTAATTTGAAATTAAATAGAAAAACATGGAAAAATTTGAAAATATTAGAAACAGAGGTCACATGACTGTGTGACAAAGCCCAGACCGTGTGGCTCAGAAATATGGTCATGTGGTCAAATCATGTATAATTTAAAATTCAGGTCACACGACTATGTCGCAAACTATGTGCTAAACCGTATGAGATTTGAAATAAGGTCACACGGCCATGTGGAAAAACCTACACTTAAAATCAAAATGACACACGGCCGTGTAAGGAAACCATGTTGACACATGACCTTGTGACAGCCCGTGTCTCAGGCCATATGCACCTAAAATGACTTTTAAAACAAGCTAAAACACTACCTATTTCATAGGTGCCAAGCTAAACCAAAATCAAACATTTGAATACCTTCAAAACACATTCAAACAAGCTCGAAACATACCAAATCATTTGGTATGTTTTAAACTTGTTTGAATAACACCACATTTGTACCCCTGGAAACATGCCAGAATCACTGTAAAGATAATACAATAGTCCGCAACAAATGCTAAACTCCGGTATATTTAGTGGATAATAACAAGTCAGGAATCATCATCTCATCACAAGTCAATCCCATATGTAACCCTGACTAGACATTATGGTTGGATTGAGAAGGCTACATTAGCCACCGAAATGGCTAAGCTAACTTATCTTACTTTTGAAGAACTTAAATAAACTCATTTTACAGAAAACCATAGTTGTACTTTGAGTTAGTGTAAAAGCATTCATTTATTAGGTCGTGTATACTTAGGATTCATTTTATTTTTGATAGTGTTGTTTTAGAAAAAAAATTCTTGTTACTCTTCTTTTAAAAAAAAACTTGATGTTAAACTAATGTAGCAAAAAAAAACCCATTGTTCAAGTCATTTTTGAAACTTAGTTGCCTTATCGATTTTTTTTTTCAAAAATGGTTCCTTTACAATGCAGCAGAAACTAGGAAACAATATCAAATTTTACTTAAGCCCGATATCATGCATTATCCGGTTATTATGCTTGAGTAATCCATGCATGCAAAAAATCTCAGAAGAAAAGTACCAAGCCACAGGCTAGAAGTCATTAAAAATTACAAACCAAAACCATTAGAAATTGATTAATATTTATTAAAAATAGTATGAGGTTCAAGGTGATTCTCTGAATGTTGAGTCTGATCCTAATTTCAAGGTTTACCTGAAAAGTTAAACACTATTGGGGGTGAGCTTATGAAAAGGTCAGTGTGAGTCGAACTATAATTTAAATGGACAAAAGCATAAATATCGAATATAGTGAAACATATTAGCATTAATAGAAGAACATAAAACCATCATTGGAATTTCATATCATTAAATAGCCATTATCAATATCGATGTCAAACGGTGTATGAGCATGAAACATCATTTATTCGAGTAACAATCATTAATTTTGATACCATTCAATACAACACAATGCAACACATATAATAAATCAATAATATTTGAATATGTCATGAGCATGATGCAATGCAAAAAGGTTCCTACCCACACCATCTGCTACACACCACATGTTCCACAGAACTCATCATTCGAACTATAAAACATTATAGGGTTAAGCCCGTTGTGGTTAAAACCATCGATAACAATATGCAAAAAATTCTGCCAATAAAAATGCAATAAATCACCATTCCCCTCAGTACTCTAGGTGCAAGGCACGACTATGAATTAAATCAAATTTAATATGCCGTCGGTACTCCACAGAACCCCTCCGTCAACCACAAAATCTCAACCCAATGCATATGTAATATGTCCAACAATCCCATACATAATCATATATCAATACTTTTCACATTCATTTGACATGCTCAACATGTCCTCAATAATCACATACTTTCAATCAATGGAAACAATGTTCCAGTCTTTCAAATTACCATTGTGTTGGTATCAATCAATATCGTTCAATTTCATATAGTTTACAGATTTTCATTGTGCATAAATAGCCCTCTATTCAGTACACAATATCACAAATATCTCATGTGTTTAAATCATACATAAGCTTAATATCTCAACACATTATATCATTCAGTCAAATATTCTCATATCTTATAACTCAAATATGCAATTACAAACTCAATCAAACATTCATACTATCAAACTAGCAATATTTCCAACATGTCAATCTTTCAAGACTTAAATCATGCCTAGTTCGGCCACTCACAAAATCAATAATGTTAGAATTAAGTGACCCAAATTCTTATTTAAATAAAATACGATGGAAAATAAAATAAAAGTAAAATCCATATAGAGCTAGACTTCTTTTATTTTATTTTAGAATAAGGTTTTTAAACCTTATTAAACTCCATCTATTTTATATTGATTAGGATAAGGTGTTTCAATCCTACTAGAATATGGCTTTGCAAGCGTATAAATAGCCATAGTCTATTCCTCTTGTATTGGATTCAAATTTTTGACATAGTGAATTTTCTTCTCCTCTGCCCGTGGTTTTTTCCCCGAAAGGGTTTCCACGTAAAATTTGTGTGTTATTTTATTTTTCTTTATTTTATTTTATTTTATTTTATTTTATTTTATTCACAAATTGGTATCAGAGCTTCCGGGTTGTTCATCTCAATCACAGTAATGGCATCTTTGAAGTATGAAATTTCGCTGTTGGATCGCAACACCAGATTTGCATTGTGGCAGATTAAGATGCAAGCAGTTCTTGCGCAGATGGATCTAGAGGATGCCCTACTAGGGATAGATAAGATGCCTTCGATATTAACAGATGAAGAGAAGAAGCGTAAGGATCGAAAGGTGTTAACACAATTACATCTGCATTTGTCCAACGAAATTTTGCAAGATGTAATGAAAGAGAAGACTGCCGCTGCATTATGGAAGAGGCTAGAACAAATATGTATGTCGAAAACTCTAACAAGCAAGTTACATATGAAGCAGCGTCTTTATGCTCATCATTTGGAGGAAGGTGCGTCTGTACAAAAACACTTAACAGCGTTTAAAGAAATTCTCTCAAACTTGGAGGCCATGGAGGTTCAGTATGATAAGGAAGATTTAGGGTTGATTCTACTTTGTTCGTTGCCCCCGTCTTATTCAACCTTTAGAGACACGATTTTATATAGCCACGAGTCTCTCACAGTTGATGAGGTTTATGATTCTTTAACCTCGTATGATAAGATGAAACATCTTGTGGTTAAACCCGACTCTCAGAGAGAGGGTCTCATTATTCGTGGGAGACAAGATCGGAATGCTGATAATGATCGTGGTAGGACACAGGAACGGAATCCTCGTGGTAAATCTAAGGGTAGATCGAAGTCTTAAAATAGAAGTAAAACTTGTAACTTCTGCAAGAAGAAAGGGCACATTAAATCTGAGTGTTATAAGCTACAAAATAAGATTAAAAGAGAGGCTGCGAATCAAAAGGGAAAACAACCAGAAAATTCCGGTGAAGCTGATGTTGTAGAAGACTACAGCGATGGTGAACTTCTAGTCGCTTCTGTCAATGATTCTAAAGTAAGTGAGGAGTGAATACTTGATTCAGGTTGCACCTTCCACATGAGTCCCAATCGGGATTGGTTTACAACTTACGAAATAGTGTCTGAAGGTGCTGTTTTGATGGGAAATAATGCTTCGTGTAAAATCGCAGGTTTTGGAACAATTAAAGTTAAGATGTTTGATGGAGTTGTCAGAACACTTAGCGACATACGGCATGTTCCAGAATTGAAAAGAAACTTAATTTCGTTAAGTACTCTTGATTCAAAAGGGTACAGATACACAACTGAAAGTGGGGTTTTAAAGATTTTCAAAGGGTCCTTTGTTGTGATGAAAGGGCAGAGAAAAATTGCCAAGTTATATGTTTTGCAGGGTTCTACTGTTACTGGTGATGCAGCTGTCGCTTCCTCTTCTTTGTCAGATGATGATATTACTAAACTTTGGCATATGCGCCTAGGGCATATGAGTGAGAATGGCATGGCTGAATTGAGCGAAAGAGGACTTCTTGATGGGTAAGGAATTTGCAAACTGAATTTCTGTGAGCACTGTGTTTTTGGGAAGCAAAAGAGAGTTCGATTCACTAGAGGAATCCATAACACGAAGGAAACGTTGGAGTATATTCATTCTGATCTGTGGGGGCCATCTAGAGTGCCTTCGAAAGGTGGAGCTAATTATATGCTAACCTTTATTGATGATTTTTCCAGAAAAGTTTGGGCGTTCTTCCTGAAGCAGAAAAGCAATGTGTTTTTCGTATTTAAGTATTGGAAAATTATGATTGAAAAACAGACAGGAAAACAGATAAAATACCTCCGTACAGACAATGGCTTAGAGTTCTGTTCTGATGAGTTTAATAGATTGCGCAAGTCAGAAGATATCATGAGACACTTGACAGTTCGTCATACTCCACAGCAAAACGGCGTTGCAGAACGAATGAACAGAACGATCATGGAGAAGGTTCAATGTATGTTGTCAAATGCCAACTTACCGAAGTCATTTTGGGCAGAAGTAGCCTCTACTGCATGTTTTTTGATCAACCGATCTCCATTCGTTGCCATTGAGAAAAAGACTCCATAAGAGGTATGGTCTGGTAATCCTGCTAATTATTCTGATTTAAAGATTTTTGGGTGTCCTGCATATGCTCATGTTGATAATGGAAAATTGGAACCGAGATTTATTAAATGCGTTTTTCTTGGTTATAAAGCTGGTGTAAAAGGCTATACGTTATGGTGTCCTGAAAATAGAAAAGTTGTGATTAGCAGAGATGTTGTTTTTGATGAAACTGCTATGCTACCTAACTTATCTCTTAAAGACTCTTCCAATAAAGAAAACCAAAAGCAGGTGGAGCATCAGATTAATACAGAATCAACTCCTTAAGCCAGTACAAAAATTGAGAATAGAGTTGCTTCTTCACCGCAATACTCTATCGCCAAAAACAGAACAAGAAGAGAAATTAAACCTCCAAAGAAGTATGTCGAGGCTGATCTAGTTGCTTATGCTTTAAATGTGGCTGAAGATATAGATGCGAATCAGGAGCCATTTAATTATTCTGAGGCGATTAGCTGTGAAGAATCAGAAAAGTGGATGTTTGCTATGCAAGAGGAGATGGAATCACTCCACAAAAACAGAACATAGGATCTTGTAAAACTTCCTAAAGGTAAAAAGGCTGTTCGCTGTAAATGGGTGTTTAGAAAGAAAGAAGGGACTCCAGGAGTTGAAGAACCCAGATATAAAGCAAAGCTTGTTGCAAAGGGTTACAGTCAAATTCTAGGAGTGGACTTCACAGATGTGTTCTCCACAGTTGTTAAGCATAGTTCGATTCGAGCTTTGCTTGGTATTGTGGCCATGCATGATTTGGAGCTTGAGCAGTCAGATGTAAAAACTGCATTTCTGCATGGAGAACTTGAGGAGGATATTTACATGCAACAACCAGAGGGTTTTATAGTCTCGAAAAAAGAGGACTATGTTTGCTTGCTGAAAATGTCCCTTTACAATTTGAAATAGTCACCAAGACAGTGGTACAAGAGGTTTGATTCCTTTATGACTTCTTATGATTTCAAAAGAAGTAGTTTTGACAGTTGTGTCTACTTTAAGAAAAACAGTGATGGTTCTTTTGTGTATCTACTTCTTTATGTTGATGACATGTTGATAGCAGCAAAAGATAAATGAGAGATAAGAAAGGTTAAAGCACAGCTAAGTGAAGAATTTGAGATGAAAGATTTAGGACCAGCAAAGAAGATACTTGGTATGGAGATTCTCAGAGATAGAAAAGCAAGTAAATTGTACCTACGTCAGAAGTGGTACATTGAGAAAGTTCTTTGCAGGTTCAATATGCAGGGTGCTAAGCCTGTTAGTACTCCTTTAGCAGCCCATTTCAGACTTTCATCGGCCTTGTCTCCTCAATCAGATGATGAGATTGAGTACATGTCACATGTTCCATACTCTAGTGCAGTGGGATCTCTCATGTATGCTATGGTTTGTTCACGTCCAGATTTATCATATGCAGTCAGTGCAGTTAGCAGATATATGGCAAATCCCGGTAAAGAACATTGGAAAGCAGTTCAGTGGATTTTAAGATACTTACGAGGCACTACTGATGTTTGCTTACAGTTTGGAAGAACTAAAGATGAAGTTATAGGGTATGTTGATGCTGATTTTGCTGGAGACCTTGATAGAAGAAGATCTCTCATAGGTTACGTCTTTACAATCGGAGGTTGTGCAATTAGTTGGAAAGCCACTTTGCAAACTACAGTCGCTTTGTCTACCACTGAAGCTGAGTACATGGCGATTACCGAGGCTTGTAAAGAAGCTATTTGGTTGAAGGGACTATTTAGTGAACTCAATGAAGACCTTCAAATCAACACAGTATTTTGTGACAGTCAGAGTGCCATCTTTCTTACAAAAGATCAAATGTTTCATGAGAGAACAAAACACATTGATATTCGGTATCATTTTGTTCATGATATTATTGCTCGTGGTGATATTGTTGTGAGCAAAATTAGTACTCATGAAAATCCTGCAGATATGATGACTAAGTCACTTCCTATAACCAAGTTTGAGCATTGCTTAGACTTGGTTGGTGTTCATTGTTGAAGTTAAACCCTTAAGGGGTTTTATGGAAGAGGTGGAGAACTTGTTTATTGAAAGTTCGCGATGAAGAACTTGTTCATTGAGAATTTGTGTCAAGGTGGAGATTGTTAGAATTAAGTGACCCAAATTCTTATTTAAATAAAATACGATGGAAAATAAAATAAAAGTAAAATCCATATAGAACTAGACTTATTTTATTTTATTTTAGAATAAGGTTTTTAAACCTTATTAAACTCCATCTATTTTATATTGATTAGGATAAGGTGTTTCAATCCTACTAGAATATGGCTTTGCAAGTCTATAAATAGACATAGTCTATTCCTCTTGTATTGGATTCAAATTTTCGACATAGTGAATTTTCTTCTCCTCTGTCCGTGGTTTTTTCCCCGAAAGGGTTTCCACGTAAAATTTGTGTGTTATTTTATTTTTTCTTTATTTTATTTTATTTTATTTTTTTCACAAATAATTTGGATATTAAGCCAATCCAACCCGCAATCTAATTTATCAAATATCACATGATATTTAACAATTTCAAACAATTTTATGAATTTAGGACCCACACCTTATTTTTCGCTTCCTTGCAGTACACTAGCGAATCTTCCAATTTTCCTTAATAATCCCTTAAACAAACCAAAACCAAAATTCAGTATAAATTCAATAAATTTACCATTAAACCAGCCCCCAAACACCCACTTATGAGTTCAAACCAATCCTTGAAACTATAACAATTTTATAAATCCAAACTAGTTAGATTCCTTACACTATATCGATGTGAATCGTACGTACAATCGTTCTTCGCCTTTACAGATGATTTGGGATGTTTGGGTCCACACCTAATTCAATAATATACTGGAAAACAAGTATCTAATTAATGATTAAATTCCTTAATTTAATCAATTCATAACCTTTACCCAACAACTATGTCAAAATAACAAACTAGTTACCCTTAATTGCACTTACGCTTCATGATTTGTAGGTTTCAAATGGCCAATCGATCAAGAACATTTTTCCCCAATTGAAATGGATTTAAAAGCTGATTAGGAGGGTTCGAGAGTTCAAATTAAGGCTAGAAAAATATAAGCAAGAATCAAGAAACAAAACAGCCTCCTTTCTTGCATATAGGCGCACACACTACCACCCATTGTGGCCAAAATTAGGGCTGAATTTTAAAATGGTTTGAGATCTCATTAAAATCTGGAAAAATACCTTTGAAAACATTTAAAATCCCTTGAATTAAATATCTAAAAAATTTTGGTTTTTAACTTACAATATTAAAAAAGAAATTGAAGAGAAAAGAGATCGTACCTAAGCTAGTTGAGAGAAACGACAATGGCACTTTCTTGGTAATGTTCAGGATCGATCGTAGGGTTCAAGATTTTAGATCTGGTGCTGGTTTAGATGAGGATAAATGTCAGAAATAGATTAAAGGAGATGGTGCACAATCTTGATGCAAAAAGAAGAAGAAAGAGATGGTAAAATGACAGGTGTAGGCGACGACAACAATGGGAGAGAGAAAGACAATTAAAATGAAAAGAGGCTAGGAAGAGGGCGAACAGCTAGGGTAGGAAAAAATTGAATTAAAGGTTTAAAAATACAATAAAAAGTTGTATTTATATTTAGGGTTAAAAGGTATGGATGGCATAGACATTAAAAAAAAAAGAGATTTTGTAAATTTTAATTATTTTGCAAGGGAAAGGATTCGAACTTGGGACCTCATTTAATTTCCATATTTTCTCATATTTCTTTTAACCATTAGGCTTTTTCCTCATTCTTGAAATAATTTTGCAATAATTATTTTTAAAAACAAGGCATGCCACATACAAGGGTTTAAGGCAAAATTAGCAAAATAATAAAAATGATGCGAGAGAAGGGATTTGAACTTAGGTTTCAAGAACGTTTCACTAACACTTAACCAAAAAATCAATACCTCATTTATTTTCTAAAAATGCATTGATAATCTCCAAAATTAAGGTATGACTACTCTCTGTTGATTCACAAACCCGATTCTACTAACCTCCGATTTTTGGGATGTTACACCATACACCACGCAATATAACCTATTGACATGCCAATTGTACTCTTTCCTACGTTCATCTGGGCTTCAAACATTTCATCGTTTTAACAATATTCAAATCCATTACTTTCTCAACTCACAACAGTTTATAACAATTCAATTATACTATAATTTATTCGACAACCACAATTCACAATCAATATAACATTTCAAACTATACTAAGCCAAACCGAATAAACTTACCACGGCCAAAATGCAGAAATAGCTAAATTTAGGGACTAATTGATAACTTCCCTTTTCCCCTATTCTCCTCTGTAAGATTCAATTTTTAATCTATATAATGATTAAATTCAATTTATCAAATTCAAATACATTATCAAACTCATTTCTATGCATGTGACCTTTAAATTTTATTTTACAATTTTCCCTCAACTTTTACACTTTATTCAATTTAGCCCTTAATATTAAAATGAGTCTATTATCGCAATTAATTCGTAAACCTGATTTTTTCGAACCTTTAAACATATAAAAATAACCCTTAAATTCTGAATTTTTTTAATAAAACCTTTCCAAATTTTACATGCTTTTAATTCAATCCTTAAACTTAAAAACTATACAAAATTACTTTACAAACTAGCTCAAAGTCACCACCAAAGCTCAAACCCAATAATAAACATCGAGAAAACTTCAAGAAAATCAATTTTAATTTTTCTAAACACCGACAGTTTCACAAAATAGTCCCTAAACTCGGTAGATATCATTACAACGATCAGAAAAACGTAAAATTCATGAAAAACTGATGACAAACACACTTACATGCAAAGAAAATAGCAAACCGAAGCTTCCTTCCTCTTTTCAACAATGGCCTTCGGTTTCAGCCCAAAAATAAAATGAAGATGATGACAATTCTTTTTTTCTTCTTTTGTTTGATTTTACATTAATTACAAAAATACCATTACTTATCACAATTTTTTTAATACAAACATATACTTATTGTCCACTAATTAAAGGGTGGTTAATTTTCCCTTTTAGACCATCTAATTATGGTTCATAAATAATTTTCACTATTAAAGCTTTAACAATTGTCTTTTTTCACTTTTTACGATGTAATCCTTTTTCTTTAATTAACTATTCAAACAATAAAGTACTGAACCAAATTTTAATAGGAAACTAATGACCATGTAAATATTAAATAAATAATATTTACTTACTCGTGGGAGTTGTGGTCTCGAAACTACTATTTTCAACACCACTGAAAAATAGGTTGTTACACAGATTTTTTCCTAGGTATTGTTTAGCTTCTTGGTTGTTAATCAGTTATTTTCATGATTTTTTCTTCGTCGTGTTCATTAGTTAATTAATTTAGTTAATTGTAGTTTTATCAACCACTCAAATTATTCAGTTAAATAATAGAAAGACGGTAATTACTGATACTTTTAGTCTTCGTGGGAACGATATCTTTATTCATCGTAGCTATACTATTAATTGATAGATGCACTTTCCTTAGTCAAATTTTTAGTTAGTTTCACAATGCATCAAGTTTTTAGTGTCGTTTTTGGGGACTAGAATATTATGATAACTTAATTTCTATTAATTTAGCCATTTTTTATTTTTATTTTAATATTTTTGTTTTTAATTTAATTATTACACACTAAGTTTTTTTTTTCTTTTGTTTGATTCCTATTGGTTCCCTTTGTTTATAACTAAAGGCAACCCGTTGGAGCTGTTAATTTTTTACAATGAGATCAAAAAAACTACTTGCAGAAATCGTAGAGAAGATAGAGAAGCAAGGCAAGATCAACATAATTTAATAGATGATCAAGAGCAAAAGGACATTATTGTGGAGTTAGATAATAATCTTGTTAATCAGCAACCTCCTGCATGTTCTGCTCATTGGACTATGTATGACTATGCTAAGCCTACTCTAGTTGGGGCTAAATCAAGTATTGTTAAACCGACTATTGCTGCAAACAATTTTGAGATTAAGCCAAACACAATTCAGATGGCGCGACAGTATGTTCAGTTTGATGGGTTGCAAGATGAATATCTGAATGCTCATTTAGCTAACTTTCTAGAGATCTTGGACATATTTAAAATCAATGACGTTACTGATGATGTCATATGCCTACAATTGTTCCCATTTTCTTTAACGAATAAGTCGAAACAGTGGTTAAATTCACTTTCATGTGGTTCCATCACAACTTGGGCTCAGATGACTAAAAAGTTTCTGTGAAGTATTTTCCACCGGCCAAAACAACCAAGTTGAGGATTGACATCTCTTCATTTGCTCAATTTGAGCTTAAGAAACTATATGATACATAAGAGAAATTTAAGGATCTTCTAAGAAGGTGTCCTCATAACAACTAGGCAAATATATGATGTAGTGACTGGTGGAACACTAAATAATAAGACACCTGAGGCAGCCCAAGAATTTATTGAAGGAGATGTCACTGAATAACTATCAATGGAAAGTTATGAGAACAAAGCCTATTAAGGCAATTTGTGTTTTTAATATGGATGCAATTTCTATGTTGGCAAGTCAGTGGATGCGCTAAGTAAAAAGATTGGTGGTTTGAGTTACAGTAAATAGGTAAATTCGGTAATGCAATGCGATGGCACTGGAGTGGGGATGATCAATCCGGAGTGTTTGTCCTTCAAGTCTAACATGGAGCATGAGCAAGTTGACTTTATAGGTAAAAATTCTAGACCTCAGAATAACCTCTACAACAAAAATTATAATCCAAGATGGAGGAATCACCAAATTTTTCTTGGGGTGGTCAAAGAAACCAAAGGTTATAACCCCCTTTAGGTTTTCAACAACCTTAACAGTAAGAAAAAAGGCCAAATCTAGAAGAGATGTTGACTAAATTTATTTCAGTGTCAGAAACTAGACTTTAGAACACTGAAACAACTTTGAGGAATTAACAAACATCTATTTAGGACCTCGAGAATCAGATAAGTCAGCTTGCTAAATTAGTTTCAGAAAGACAACAAGGCAGTTTACCTAGTAACATTGAAACCAACCCAAAAAAACAAGTTCTCACAATCACTATACGAAGTGGAAAGCTATTAGTCAAGCCTGAAAAGAAGCTGAATCTAGAAACTGTTGAAAAAAATGTTCAAGTTGATGAATGAAAGAAAAAGCATAATCCAGTGATCAAATAATACAAACCACTAATTTCATATCTAGCAAAAGTGAAGAATGTAACACCCCGAACCCGAAACCGACACCGGAGTCGAACACGAGGTGTTAACTGGCTTTAACCCCTTACAAAATTTATTTTCCAGACACTGCCCAATCTGTGTACTAGTTGTTTTAAAAATCATATCTTGAGTTTCGTAACTCGAAAATCAGTTTCGTAATTTTTCCCAGAAACTAGACTCATGTCCCCATCTATGTATTTTTTTCTAGAATTTTTGGTTGGGCCAATTAGTACAGTTTATTAGTCAAAGTCCCCAAGTTGCAGGGGTCGACTACACTGACCTTTTCCCATTACGACTTGGATATCTCCCTGCACGGGGCTCCAATACTGATGCCGTTTGTTTCTATGAAAACTAGACTCAGAGAGAAATCTGTACATATATGGTACGACCCCTAATTATCTCTGGTTAATTTATAATGAATTTCCAAAGTCGGAGAAGGGAATCCAGAAACCGTTCTGGCCCTGTCCCACAAAAATCTGATTATCTCTTAATATACTGCCCATATGATCTTTTCGTTACTTCCTCATGAAAGCAGACTCATCGAGCTTCGATTACATAATTTATTCATCAATTAATTCCACTCCTACTATTTTTAGTGATTTTTCAATCTCATGACACTGCTGCTGCCAGCATCTGTTACGAAAGTAACTAGGTCCATTTCATGCCTACCCTTGATCCAACTCAATCGAACATTCGTGCCATTTTCGCATGGCTTAAAGTTTACATGCCATAATTCAAACACAACGTACTAGCTTATACATGCCAAAATGATCTTCTAAGCACACTAAGAAGAAAGTACCAAAACTTGCTATCCGGTGTGATGACTTCGATGACGGCCCGACCCCGCAAAAATAGATGAGTCCAAGCAACCTATAATGGGTGACAAGGAAACACCGGGTGAGTTTATAACTCAATAAGTCATAAGCAATGCACTACTATATATCAATAACATTATCACAAGAGGAAACAAAATGGAATGAGACAATTTACTCCATCCATACCGAACCATGCCATAGTTCCTCCAACCTATCGATTCAATTTCATATCAATTCATGCATTCACAATCCATATACTCATCAATAGGACATTGAAGCATTTTCATAAATCAATTTATTTTCGTTACAATCAAACAACAAAACGGCCTTTCACCCATCCTACGATAAATTTTTATGTACGTGACTTCAAGTATAATTGTCACATAGGTTCAACTTACCGAGCTCAACACCAAGTATAAGCATAGCACATATTAGCCATGTACTCAAGACACTTACCCGATCCGCTGTCCGCGATCGACTCAATAGTATCGCACACATAGTGTCCATAATGATTCACGAATGCATATTGAGCCCGCACACTCAGTGCTATATAATCAACTCGCACACTTAGTGCCACGTAATCAAATCGCACACTTAGTGCTACATAGTCAGACTCGCACACTTAGTGCCGCATGGTCAATTCGCACACTTAGTGCATCATATTCATTTCGCACACTTAGTGCAACATAGTCGAATCGCACACTTAGTGCTGTACAATTTAATCCCGCGCACTTAGCGCCAATCTCATGGTCATAAATGGTTATCCCACACGTTTAGTGCCGAGATCAACAACTCAGTACATCTTACCTCTTTTCTTTCATTCAACAATTTCATCATCACATACGTACATGCATATATATATATGTATATTTATTCATTCCATTCAGCATCAATACATACACATTATGACCATTTGAAATAATACCAACTACATGCTTAATGACTTACCTCGTGTTGGGTAAGACGGTTCCAACTCGGCTACTCGATAACCTTTTCTTTGCCTTTGCTCGATTCACCTCCTTTAGCTCCTTGAGCTAAATCAATAATTTAACTAGTTTAACCACCTTGCTAAATATTTACAATCCAATTTCACATGTATATGTATGTTAGTATATTCGGCTAATAACCTCATGTAACTACCAAAGCCGAATCAACTAAATATACTTATGTATATACACATATATCATCATCGAAATCACCTAAGCTTAGACATCAATTTTTAATTTCAAGCAAGTTGCCGAATGCAACCTTACTAAATTTTCATGGATTCAATATACCATCACCATGAAATCAACAACCAAAAATTCATAGACAATTTAGGAAAATCACATTGCAAAATCTCAAATTCAAACAAAAACCATGGCCGAAATGCATGTATACATGTACAATGTCAACTATAACATCATTTAAACACCTAATTTCATCTCATGAACATTTAATCAAGTTTCCCTAATCTAGCATATTTTCACATCTATTTGTAACATCATGTAAGTCCACATATAACTACATTTCTTAAGTTCCACATCTTAATGCCCATTATAGCCACTCCCATAATCTACATTTAAAAATCGGCAACACCCACATTCAACTATCTTAGCCGAATACTCCTCAATACTTAGACTAAAGTATGCACATTAAACTTAATACAACTTTCATTATTCCTTTCATGTTTCGGTCAATTATTCAAATTACCTCATAACATGAACATTCTTTTCAACTAATCTAGGATGACTCATTCGGCCATAACCAAGAACCACTTTTCATACAAGGACAAAATAAATCAATTGAACCTCCCATTTAAACCCCTTTCTATCTTCTACTTACTCAATAATACATGTTTCTTAGTTCATATTCATCTATAACCATTTCAAATCACATACTACAAAACATCATCACTTTGGCATATAAGAACATAACCAAAGGTTTCTTGCAACACAACTCAAAAATCAACACATGGGTCATGTTATGAGCATCAAAACAACTCAACTTCACAAAAAAATGCCAAAAGAACCACATGATATCATACCTTAATCTATAAACTCACTTGGCCGAATGTCCTAGCTCCCATTTTTTTTTCTTTTCTTTTCCTTATGGTTTCGGCAAGATGATAGAAAAGATGAAGGAACTTTGTTTTTATCACCACTTACTAATATAAATTTATTATACATAATTCCCACCAAATTTAAAAAAATGGAGACAAGGGAACACCATAATGCATGCTTGTGTTGGCCGGCCATTCACATTCAAAAATGGTCTATTTGACATGCAAGTCCACTCTTTTTGGTACATGCACTAATAGACCATTTTAAATTGGACTATCATATTTTCTCCATGTCTCAAATCGATCCCTATTAACAATTTTCTCATGCAATTGGTAAAATTAGGGAATGAAACTTCCACATACTCATGTTCACACATAATAAGCACAGAATATAGCAATTAATTATTTTTTTACGACTCGGTCTTGTGGTCCCGAAACCACTTTCCGACTAGGGTCACATTAGGGCTGTCACAACTCTCCCCCACTTAAGAAATTTTCGTCCCCGAAAATCTTACCGGTAAATAGGTTTGGGTATCGTTCTTTCATCGAGCTCTCAGTTTCCCAAGTAGCTTCCTCAATCCCATGTTTGAGCCATAACACCTTCACTAACGGAACCCTTTTGTTTCGCAACTCTTTCACCTCACGAGCTAGGATACGTATCGGTTCTTCTTCATAACTCATATCGGCTTGAATTTCAACCTCTGATGGGCTAATTATATGCGACGGATCAGATCGATAGCGTCGAAGCATCGAAACATGAAAGACATCGTGAATCTTTTCAAGCTCAGGGGCAAAATCAATCTATACGCAACTGGCCCCACTCGTTCGGAGATTTCGTATGGCCCAATGAATCTCGGGCTCAACTTGCCCTTACGGCCAAACCTAAGTACCTTTTTCCAAGGCGAAACTTTAAGGAACACTTTATCTCCCACCTGATATTCAATGTCCTTCCGTTTCAGATCCGCATACGATTTCTGACGATCTGTGGCTGCCTTCAAACTTTCACGGATTACTTTTACTTTCTGTTCGGCATCTTTAATCAAATCAACTCCGAAAATTTTACTTTCACCGAGCTCGGTCCAAAACAATGGTGTACGGCATTTACGACCGTACAAAGCCTCGTAAGGTGCCATCTTAATACTTGATTGAAAACTATTGTTGTAAGCGAATTCAATCAAAGGTACATACCGTTCCCATGAACCACTAAACTCAAGGATGCAGCATCTCAGCATATCCTCGAGTATCTGAATTATCCGCTCGGATTGACCATCGGTTTGGGGATGAAAAGCGGTGCTAAAATGCAGCTTGGTACCCAAAGCTTCTTGCAATTTCTTCCAAAATCGCGAGGTGAATCTCGGATCTCTATCCGACACGATAGAAGTAGGTACTCCATGTAATCTCACAATCTGAGTAACATACAATTCGGCTAGTTTATCCAATGAAAAATCCGTACGTACGGGGATAAAGTGAGCCGACTTAGTCAGCCTATCAACAACAACCCAAATCGCATCCTTCTTACTTGCGGACAATGGCAGTCCGGACACAAAGTCCATTGTGACTCGGTCCCATTTCCACTCGGGTATCATGATCGGCTGAAGTAATCCTGAAGGCACTTGATGTTCCGCTTTCACTTGTTGACATATTAAACATCTCGAAACAAAGTCGGAGATGTCTCGCTTCATACCATGCCACCAAAACCGACGTTTCAAGTCGTTGTACATTTTCGTGCTCCCCGGGTGAATTGACATTCGGCTACAATGGGCTTCGTTCAGTATCATCGGAATGAGTTCCGAATTCCTTGGAACGCACAAACGACTTCTAAACCTCAAACAACCATCATCATCAATCTGAAACTCCGATTCCTTGTTCGGAACACACTCAGCTCGTTTTGCAACTAATTCATCATCAACTTTCTGAGCTTCACGAATTTGATGAGTCAATAATGGTTTGGCTTTTAATTCAGCTACTAACACATTGTCAGGTAGAACAGACAAGTGTACATTCATCGCTCGCAAAGCTAACAGTGATTTCCGGCTTAAGGCGTCCGCAACCACATTAGCCTTTCCCGGGTGGTAATCAATGACAAGCTCGTAATCTTTCAACAACTCAAGCCAACGTCTTTGTCGCAGATTCAAGTCTCGTTGAGTCATCAAATATTTGAGACTTTTGTGATCCGAAAACACATGGCACTTCTCGCCAAACAAATAATGTCGCCATATTTTTAATGCAAACACAATGGCGGCTAGTTCGAGATCATGGGTCGGATAATTTCTCTCGTGTGGCTTCAATTGTCTTGACGCATAGGCCACAACTCGACCTTCTTGCATCAATACGCAACCCAACCCAAGTAGGGATGCGCCACTATAAACGACAAACTCTTTACCCGATTCGGGTTGCACCAAAATTGGAGCTTCAGTCAGATGAGTTTTCAGTTGATCGAAGCTTTTCTGACATTTCTCCGTCCATTCGAACTTAACATCCTTCTGAAGTAGCTTCGTCATTGGTGTGGCTATCATCGAGAAACCTTTGACAAATCGTCGGTAATAACCGGCGAGCCCTAGAAAGCTCCGGACTTCGGTAACATTTCTCGGAGGCTTCCAATTAAGTATGGCTGAAATTTTGCTCGGGTCAACCCGAATACCCGATGCGGATACCACATGACCCAAGAAGCTAACCTCTCTTAGCCAGAACTCACACTTACTGAACTTAGCATATAACTGCTTATCCCGCAAAATTTGCAACACTAGCCTCAGATGCTCAGCATGTTCGGCCTCATCTCTTGAATAGACCAAGATGTCATCAATAAACACAACTACGAACCGATCCAAATACGGCCTAAAGATCCGATTCATCAAATCCATAAACACCGCAGGGGCATTAGTGAGCCCAAACGGCATCACTAAGAACTCGTAGTGACCGTACCTCGTTCTGAAAGCAGTTTTGGGTACGTCCGAATCTCGAATCCGCAACTGATAATAACCCGATCTCAAATCTATCTTTGAAAACACCGATGCCCCCTTTAATTGATCGAATAGATCATCAATACGCGGCAACGGATATTTATTCTTTATCGTCACTTTATTCAGTTGACGATAATCAATGCACAACCTCATGGTTCCGTCCTTCTTTTTCACGAACAATACTGGTGCACCCCAAGGTGAGAAACTCGGTCGAGCGAAACCTCTATCCGTCAATTCTTGCAACTGAGCTTTCAACTCTTTTAACTCGGTTAGTGCCATACGATACGAAGCGATCGAAATAGGCGTAGTTCCAGGTACAAGCTCAATACCAAACTCTACCTCCCGAACAGGTGGCAAACCCGGTAACTCTTCAGGAAAAACATCCGGGTATTCACAGACCACCGGCACCGATTCGGGTTTCTTTTCTAACTCCTTGTCATCAAGTACATACGCGAGGTTGCTTCGCACCCTTTCCTTACATATTTCTGGGCCAACATTACTGATATTACAGCTGGCAACCCCCTTAAGTCCGCAGACTCAACTCGGATTATTTCGTTATTTGCACACCTCAAATCGATAGTCTTGCTTTTGCAATTCACAACCGCATCATGCGCGGTTAACCAATCCAAACCAAGAATAACATCAAACTCGTCGAACGGCAAAAGCATCAAATCGGCCGGAAAATAGGATTCTCGGATTATTAGAGGGCATCTCTTACACACTTTATCAACAAGTACGCATTGGCCCAAAGGGTTTGATACTCGAATTACGAGCTCAGTAGACTCAACAGGTAGAGTCTTACTGGTTGCTAAGGTTTCGCATACATATGAATGAGTAGAACCAGGGTCAATCAATGCAATCACATTAGTATCAAAGAGAGTGAAGGTACCAGTGATGACGTCGGGGGAGGATGCCTCCTCTCGTGCGCGAATGGCATATGCTCTAGCAGGAGCACGGTTCTCGGTGCGATCGGCCGTATCAGAAGCCCCCCTCTGACTACCACCCCTGCCTCCAAAAATTCTCGGTGGTCTACCTCTAGATGTCACTCCACTAGGTCTTGCACCTTGAATCTTATTCTTCTCATCCAGCTCCGTGCAATCTCCAATGAGATGGTCCTTCGAACCGCACCCGTAACAAGCCCTGCTAGTAGACTTGCCCCAACATTCACCTAGGTGTCGTCTTCCACATTGGGGACATTCAGGTTTCTCGTGACGATTATTGCTCACACTAGCTACCGAAGTAGCTCGGGAGCCCATCGATGGTCTTGCCCTGATGGAAATTCCCGCAGTCGCCCTCGACTTATTAATGTCCTCCCTGAACTTCTTTACAGCTGAGAACGGAGCTTTACCCGTCGATCTTTTACGATAATCTCTAGCTTCAAATTCAGCCTTCCTCTTCTCCTTTCCAAGTTCCTCCGCCTTGCAGGCTCGTTCGACTAGTGTTACGAATTCCTTTATTTCCAAAATACCTATTAGTAGCTTTAAATCTTCATTCAATCCTTCCTCGAATCTTTTGCACATAGCAACCTCATCAGCTACACACTCCCGGGCATACCTACTAAGTCTTACGAATTCATGTTCGTATTCAGATACAGTCATACGGCCTTGCTTGAGTTCCAAGAACTCCTTACGCTTCTGGTCAATGAACCGTTGGCTAATAAATTTCTTCCGGAATTCCGTTTGAAAGAAGTCCCAAGTTACTCGCTCGTTCGGGACTATGGAAATCAAGGTCCTCCACCAATAGTAGGGTGAGTCTCGCAACAAAGATACAGCACATTTTAGACATTCATCGGGTGTGCATGACAATTCATCGAACACCCGAATGGTGTTATCAAGCCAGAACTCGGCCCTTTCGGCATCATCAGTTACTATGGCCTTGAACTCCTCGGCCCCACGCTTCCTAATCAAGTCTACAGGTGGCTTACTCAGCCTCACAGGATCAGCGACTGATGGCCTTACAGGCTCTTGGGGTGGATTATTCAAATTTGGGAATTGTTGGACAGCCGGGTTGGCTCGGGCATATTGCGCGACCCACTCATTCATCATGGTAAAGAAGGCTTGTTTAGCCCCCTCACCTTGATTATTCGCAGATGACTGAGGTTCAACAGGCGGCGTCCCTTGTGCAGGAGCAGCCGCTACGCTCTCAACGTCATCCGCTAGGGTTCTTTCTTCACCGGGATCCATTTACTAATCAAGACAAAAACATTTCAACCGTCAGAAGTCATCACCCTTTTAAACATTAACATTATGGCATGTATAGCTAGACTCATACGTGCTATGGTAGTCCTAGAACTGACTAAACCATAGCTCTGATACCAATAAAATGTAACACCCCGAACCCGAAACCGACACCGGAGTCGAACACGAGGTGTTAACTGGCTTTAACCCCTTACAAAATTTATTTTCTAGACACTGCCCAATCTGTGTACTAGTCGTTTTAAAAATCATATCTTGAGTTTCGTAACTTGAAAATCAGTTTCGTAATTTTTCCAGAAACTAGACTCATGTGCCCATCTATGTATTTTTTTCTAGAATTTTTGGTTGGGCCAATTAGTACAGTTTATTAGTCAAAGTCCCCCAAGTTGCAGGGGTCGACTACACTGACCTTTGCCCATTACGACTTGGATATCTCCCTGCACGGGGCTCCAATACTGATGCCGTTTGTTTCTATGAAAACTAGACTCAGAGAGGAATCTGTACATATATGGTACGACCCCTAATTATCTCTGGTTAATTTATAATGAATTTCCAAAGTCGGAGCAGGGAATCCAGAAACCGTTCTGGCCCTGTCCCACAAAAATCTGATTATCTCTTAATATACTGCCCATATGATCTTTTCGTTACTTCCTCATGAAAGCAGACTCATCGAGCTTCGATTACATAATTTATTCATCAATTAATTCCACTCCTACTATTTTTAGTGATTTTTCAATCTCATGACACTGCTGCTGCCAGCATCTGTTACGAAAGTAACTAGGTCCATTTCATGCCTACCCTTGATCCAACTCAATCGAACATTCGTGCCATTTTCGCATGGCTTAAAGTTTACATGCCATAATTCAAACACAACGTACTAGCTTATACATGCCAAAATGATCTTCTAAGCACACTAAGAAGAAAGTACCAAAACTTGCTATCCGGTGTGATGACTTCGATGACGGCCCGACCCCGCAAAAATAGATGAGTCCAAGCAACCTATAATGGGTGACAAGGAAACACCGGGTGAGTTTATAACTCAATAAGTCATAAGCAATGCACTACTATATATCAATAACATTATCACAAGAGGAAACAAAATGGAATGAGACAATTTACTCCATCCATACCGAACCATGCCATAGTTCCTCCAACCTATCGATTCAATTTCATATCAATTCATGCATTCACAATCCATATACTCATCAATAGGACATTGAAGCATTTTCATAAATCAATTTATTTTCGTTACAATCAAACAACAAAACGGCCTTTCACCCATCCTACGATAAATTTTTATGTACGTGACTTCAAGTATAATTGTCACATAGGTTCAACTTACCGAGCTCAACACCAAGTATAAGCATAGCACATATTAGCCATGTACTCAAGACACTTACCCGATCCGCTGTCCGCGATCGACTCAATAGTGTCGCACACATAGTGTCCATAATGATTCACGAATGCATATTGAGCCCGCACACTCAGTGCTATATAATCAACTCGCACACTTAGTGCCACGTAATCAAATCGCACACTTAGTGCTACATAGTCAGACTCGCACACTTAGTGCCGCATGGTCAATTCGCACACTTAGTGCATCATATTCATTTCGCACACTTAGTGCAACATAGTCGAATCGCACACTTAGTGCTGTACAATTTAATCCCGCGCACTTAGCGCCAATCTCATGGTCATAAATGGTTATCCCGCACGTTTAGTGCCGAGATCAACAACTCAGTACATCTTACCTCTTTTCTTTCATTCAACAATTTCATCATCACATACGTACATGCATATATATATATGTATATTTATTCATTCCATTCAGCATCAATACATACACATTATGACCATTTGAAATAATACCAACTACATGCTTAATGACTTACCTCGTGTTGGGTAAGACGGTTCCAACTCGGCTACTCGATAACCTTTTCTTTGCCTTTGCTCGATTCACCTCCTTTAGCTCCTTGAGCTAAATCAATAATTTAACTAGTTTAACCACCTTGCTAAATATTTACAATCCAATTTCACATGTATATGTATGTTAGTATATTCGGCTAATAACCTCATGCAACTACCAAAGCCGAATCAACTAAATATACTTATGTATATACACATATATCATCATCGAAATCACCTAAGCTTAGACATCAATTTTTAATTTCAAGCAAGTTGCCGAATGCAACCTTACTAAATTTTCATGGATTCAATATACCATCACCATGAAATCAACAACCAAAAATTCATAGACAATTTAGGAAAATCACATTGCAAAATCTCAAATTCAAACAAAAACCATGGCCGAAATGCATGTATACATGTACAATGTCAACTATAACATCATTTAAACACCTAATTTCATCTCATGAACATTTAATCAAGTTTCCCTAATCTAGCATATTTTCACATCTATTTGTAACATCATGTAAGTCCACATATAACTACATTTCTTAAGTTCCACATCTTAATGCCCATTATAGCCACTCCCATAATCTAAATTTAAAAATCGGCAACACCCACATTCAACTATCTTAGCCGAATACTCCTCAATACTTAGACTAAAGTATGCACATTAAACTTAATACAACTTTCATTATTCCTTTCATGTTTCGGTCAATTATTCAAATTACCTCATAACATGAACATTCTTTTCAACTAATCTAGGATGACTCATTCGGCCATAACCAAGAACCACTTTTCATACAAGGACAAAATAAATCAATTGAACCTCCCATTTAAACCCCTTTCTATCTTCTACTTACTCAATAATACATGTTTCTTAGTTCATATTCATCTATAACCATTTCAAATCACATACTACAAAACATCATCACTTTGGCATATAAGAACATAACCAAAGGTTTCTTGCAACACAACTCAAAAATCAACACATGGGTCATGTTATGAGCATCAAAACAACTCAACTTCACAAAAAAATGCCAAAAGAACCACATGATATCATACCTTAATCTATAAACTCACTTGGCCGAATGTCCTAGCTCCCATTTTTTTTTCTTTTCTTTTCCTTATGGTTTCGGCAAGATGATAGAAAAGATGAAGGAACTTTGTTTTTATCACCACTTACTAATATAAATTTATTATACATAATTCCCACCAAATATAAAAAAATGGAGACAAGGGAACACCATAATGCATGCTTGTGTTGGCCGGCCATTCACATTCAAAAATGGTCTATTTGACATGCAAGTCCACTCTTTTTGGTACATGCACTAATAGACCATTTTAAATTGGACTATCATATTTTCTCCATGTCTCAAATCGATCCCTATTAACAATTTTCTCATGCAATTGGTAAAATTAGGGAATGAAACTTCCACATACTCATGTTCACACATAATAAGCACAGAATATAGCAATTAATTATTTTTTTACGACTCGGTCTTGTGGTCCCGAAACCACTTTCCGACTAGGGTCACATTAGGGCTGTCACAAAGAAAGACCACATAAATGAATAATATGGTAGATTTCTTGAACTTTTAAAAAATTTGCATATTAACTTACCTTTTGTTCAAGCCCTTTCGCAGTTGCCCAAATATAAAATTTTTTTAAAGGAGTTGTTAACAAATAAAAGGAAGTTAGACGAACTGTCCATTGTGGAGCTCAATGAGAAGTGCTTGGTCATTCTCATTAAAGATCTAGAGAGTTTTACTATCCCTTATTTTATTGGTAGCTTAAATGTTGAACAAGCTTTGGCTGATTTGGGTGCTAGTATAAATCTAATGCCTTATAAAATGTTCAAACAACTTGGTCTCGGGAACCAAAACCCACTAGGATGAGTATTCAATTAGCTGACATATTAATTAAGTACCTTAGGGGTATTATTGGGGATGTACTTGTTAAAATAGATAAATTCATATTCCCTTTTGATTTCATTATATTGGACATGGATGTGGATGTTGAGATACCCATGATTTTAGGTTGACCATTTTTAGCTACTGTTAGAACTGTTATTGATGTAGGTAATGGTGAACTTGCGCTGAGGGTGTTACAATAGCGATTAGCTTGAGAAAGGTCAATCAAGCTGAAAGTTAGTACCTTTTTCACACAGCAAGAATATACTAGGTTTCTTTTTGAAAGAATAGGGATGAATAAAGAAATGGAAAATAAAGTCCTTCTCTGTTAAGATTTCATCGTATTTATATAGGAATTTGCTCATAATCCCACTATAACAGGTTACCTAATCACTTTTCATGCACACATAGTTCCACTAATCAAACACCATTAACGAGGTTTTATAGGTGTCATGCTAAATGACACGTTCACTATTAAGAGCTTGACACATAATTGATATGTGTCCCACCTACCCCAGATTAAAATATTGAACAATAACTCGGCTATAAAAAGATCTGCCCCCAGCGTGTTCACGCATAGGAGAATTCACCAATGCAGGAGTTCGCCAATACTAGAGAAGCAAAAGTCCACTAGATGGCAGATCACGGCGAAATAATTATCCAGACGATTCTGTCCAAAAAATCTTATCTTGTTGATTAAACAAACTAACTTACAAGATTAAGCCACCGCGTCAACCAGTCAAAATATAGATTCTAAGACTTAAGGTGTGACAGAAGAGGCCCTCTCCATTATTTGTAATCACTCAATGTAAATCATTAAAAGTAACCAAACACTTTGTGTGCATTTGCTTTCTTTTGGCTTTCCTATTCGCACGTTACTTCTTTACTTTTAAGAGTTTGCTTTTGCTTAGTTTCAGCCTTTTAGAGAATTTCTTTGAGAATTGTTGCCTTTTCAAGAGACAAGCTAAATTAGGTGAATTTGAAGTAAATGATAGCCTAAAGTTCTAGCCGTATGACATCATCACTTGCATAGGAGGATTCAATTATAAGAATTCAAATTTGTTTTGAACATTCGA
>NC_053430.1:52217652-52360342 GCF_007990345.1 Gossypium hirsutum | reverse complement strand
GCAGAATTAAAAGCCAAACCGTTATTGATTCATCAAATATGTGAAACTCAGAAAGTCGATGATGAATTGGTTGCTAAACGAGTTGAATGTGTTTCGAAATATAGATTCAGAGTTTCAAATTGACGACAATGATTGTTTGAAGTTCAGAAGTCGATTGTGTGTTCCAAGAAATTCAAAACTTATTTCGATGATTTTGAACGAACCTCATAATAGTCGAATGTCGGTCCATCCTGGTAGCACAAAAATGTACAACGATCTGAAACGTCAATTTTGGTGGCCTGGTATGAAACGAGACATTTCTGACTTTGTTTTGAAGTGTTTGGTATGTCAACAAGTGAAAGCGACACATTAAGTGCCTTCGGGATTACTCAGCGATCATGATACCGAATGAAATGGGATCGAATCACGATGGATTTTGTATCTGGGTTGCCATTGTCGTCGAGCAAGAAAGATGCGATCTGGGTTGTTATTGATAGACTAACAAAATCGGCTCATTTTATTCCCGTACGTACGGATTATTCATTTGACAAGCTAGCTGAATTGTATGTTTCTCAGATTGTAATGTTACACGGGGTACCTATTTCTATTGTGTCGGATAGAGACCCGAGTTTCACATCACGATTCTGGAAGAAATTCAAGAAGCATTGGGTACCAAGTTGCATTTTAGCACCGGTTTCATCCCCAGACTGATGGTCAATCTGAGCGGATCATTCAGATACTCGAGGATATGTTGAGATGTTGCATCCTTGAGTTTAGTGGTTCATGGGAACGGTATTTGCCTTTGATTGAATTCGCTTACAACAATGGTTTCAATCAAGCATTAAGATGGCACCTTACAAGGCTTTGTACGGTCGTAAATGCCGTACACCATTGTTTGGACTCAACTTAGTGAAAGTAAAATCTTCGGGGTTGATTTGATAAAAATGCTGAGTAGAAAGTAAAAGTAATCCGTGAAAGTCTGAAAGCAGCTTCAGATCGTCAGAAGTCGTATGCGGATTTAAAACGAAAAGACATTGAATATCAGGTCGGAGACAAAGTGTTTCTGAAAGTTTCGCCTTGGAAAAAGGTGCTCAGATTTGGTCGTAAGGGCAAATTGAGTTCGAGGTTCATCGAGCCGTATGAAATATCCGAATGAGTTGGACCGGTCGCTTACAGATTGATTTTAACCCCTGAGCTTGGAAGGATTCACAACATTTTTCATGTTTCGATGCTTCGACGTTATAGATCCGATCCATCACACATAATTAATCCATCAGAGGTTGAAATTCAATCTGATTGAGGTACGAAGAAGAACCGGTCCGTATTTTGGCTTGTGAAGTAAAAGAACTACGAAATAAGAAAATCTCATTAGTGAAGGTACTGTCGCTTAAGCATGGGTTGAAGAAGCTACTTGGAACTGGAAGACTCTATGAAGGATCGATATCCTAACTTATTCACCGGTAAGATTTTCGGGGACGAAAATTCTTTATGTGGGGGAGAGTTGTGACAGCCCTAATTTGACTTTAGTCGGAAAGTGGTTTCGGGACCACAAAACCGAGTCATAAAAATAATTAACCGTTATATAATATGCTAATTGTATGTGTACATGCATTTGTGAAAGTTTCATCCTGTAATTTGGTCATTTGTATGTGAAATTTATTAAATAGGACTTATGTGAGAAAATTTGAAATGTGATAGGTAAATTTAAAAGTGGTCTATTAATGCATGTTAATAAAAAAAGGGGGCTTGCATGTCTAATAATCCATTTTTGGATAGTGGTCGGCCATGATATATTAAATATATATAATAAATATTTTATATTAACCTTTTTATATCTACTAAATGAATTAATGAATAAAAGATAATAGAATACTGGTTTGTGGGAGAAGAAACCAAAGTGATTCATCCTGTTCCTCCATTGCCGAAACTAGAAGGGAGAAAGAATAAAATTTTTGTTTAAATTTTCGGCTATGGTGATTGCTAGAAGAAGGTATGTTTAATGCCACTCTTAGAAATGTATGTATATTTGGATGATTAGTTTGAATTCTACATATTTCTTGGATTGAATTTAGGTTTGGAGGATTGAAAATTCGGCTAAGGAACTTAAAAATTTTTTAGTAAAAGTTTTGATGTCATTAGCATGGATAGTTATGTTGGATGTGTTATGTTGCTTGTTATTTTAGCTTAAAAGTGAGGTTGGTATTTGGTTTATATGGTATGCCGAATTTGGATTTAGGGAAAAAAATAGGTAATCGGTCATGTTATATTCTTGATGAAAATTTGTTTAATGCTTTATATGTTATATAAATGAGCTTGTAAGTGAAATTGAAGATTTGTAAAATTGTGATTGAGAAGTGTCGAATGTGATTTTGGGTGTGACTTAGGGATAAAAATATATATATATGGTGGCTTGAGTTTAGTAACATTCGGCCAAAGACTTAGGTTCTAGCAAATTTGGATGTTTTGCATTTCGTATTGGATGTCTTGATGAATGAAATCAATCGATATGAATGTATAAACAATGTATGTAATATATCTTAAATGGGAATGGTTAGCTAATGTGGTTCGTTAATAAAAAGAGACTAAAATGTTAGGTTTGTGCCTTAATTGAGATTCGGCAAGAATGTATACTAGGTTGTTGTAAGTTCATTTCTCTGTAGTAGTGAATAATTGTGGACTTAGTTGGACTTGGTATTTGAGTGATACATCTGACTTTAGTGTCGATCTTGGATAAAATATGTTATTATATAAAATGAAATGATGTATATGAAATTATGATAAGAGATATATTTGACTTTATTTCAAACTGTAATTCGGCACTTACTCCATAATAAATACGTGAAATTTGTATGCAAATTAGTTTATGAAATTCGAATGTGCAAGGTAATAAGTTAGTAAAATGTTCCTTGATAATTTAATCCATTATTCGGAATAAATGTAGTTGTTGATTGTAGCCTAGTAATATGTCGATGGTGCATGAGTAGGGCATATGGTGAGGTTTAAATAGCTAGTTAGTAAGGTCATTTGTACCTTAAATATATTATATACATGTATTAAATTAAATTGCTTAATGATAAGTAATTGAATAAATCTATTTGTTTTAAATCAAGCTCAAGAGAAAAAATGGTCGAAATCAGATAGGGAAAAGAGAAAGCAATCGAGTAGCCTATCCGTAACTGTTCAAATATATCCGAGGTAAGTTTGAGTAGTCTTCTCTTATTATATAATTGATGATGCCTCTATACGAGTATATTAGGTGAATTGCGATCTTTGGTTTGTACTTGAATTAGGTTATGAAATAAATAATTCATGTATATGACATATAGTCTAATGGTCACTTTGGGTTTAAGCTTGAAAGTGAAATGAATATGTGATATTATGTATGATTCTTGAGCCGAATTGTAAATGATGATGTGCATATTGAGTTTATATCCGAATGTATCAAATGACTACTAAAGTGATAAGTTGAATGAGATGTGTTTAAATATGACTAAGTATGCATGATATTTAGAAACATATCCAGACTTGAGGTCTGCAGGCTCCCTGCTGGAAACATATTCGGACTTGAGGTTCGCAGGCTACGTGCAGGAAATATATCCGGACTTAAGGTCCACAGGCTACGTGCGGGAAATATATTCAGGCCTAAAGACCTGTAGGCTTGTGCTAATAACTGGACTCGGGTTTTAAAACCTAGCAGGCTTAACGCCGGTGATTTGAGTAAGATTATGAATTCGAATATTCGAGGAAACCACTATTGATTATGTATGATACATTAAGATGGCTAGGTACGTATTATGGACTCATATGTAAATTGATTTTCAAAGCAAATTATTATTATCAAAGAATGATATATATATGAATATATATGTGTAGATGATTACCGTATCTACGAATAAGAGAATGGCCTATCGATCGATGTCCATCATTATATGAAAGTGTATGTCTAAATTTAATTGTATAAGCCAAATAGTATAGTGAAATATGTGCTGAAAATCTCTTGAGTATTCATATATATATTTGGCCAATAGGTTTTATAACTAATGTGCTTGTGTATAATCGGCCAAATGATTTACAATTTGAATACGAATTTTGTGATACTTAATGTTTGACTTTAATGACCAGTTTTAATTGTTGAAATGCTTAAAATTTACTAAGCATAGAAATGCTTACTTTGTTGCCTTAATTCTTTATTTATAGATCTCGTTCATTAGTTACGGTCTCGGGGATCTCAAAGTCGAAGTCGTCCACACTATCTAAGCCCATTCGGTACTCTAGTAGTTAAACTTGATAATGGCATGTATAGGCTTGAATTTTGTTGTTAAATAAGTATCTTTTTGATGATGTATATATGTATAGCCATGCGAAAATGGCTTGTTAAGTTACTATATGTGTTCCACATAGTTAATGTGAATGTGTGGTTAATATTTGATTTATGTTTCCAATGTTTGATGTGAATTGAACTTCAGAATGAATCAATATAGCTATTATCTTGAAATGACTCTTTTGTATATTAAAAAAAAACAAGTTGGAATTCGATTTTATAAGTGTGCCAACGGGAGTTATTCAAATAATGTTAACTAGAATTTCGTGTTTGTATGGTAATACTCTTTAACCCTCCGACGACGGGTACGGGTTAGGGGTGTTACAGTTAGAGAGGGACTAAAGATACGACAATCAAATCTGAAGCTCCTACACCTGCCAGAGCCTATGCTATACGTGCACGAGAGGAGGCTTCATCCTCAGATGTTATTACTGGTACATTACTCTTTATGATACTAATGTAATTGCATTGATTGATCCTGGTTCTACTCATTCTTATGTATGTGAGACATTAGTATTCAGTAAGATTCTACCTGTTGAGTCTATTGAGATTGTGGTTACAGTGTCAAACCCTTTGGGCCGATGTGTTATGGTTGATAAAGTGTGTAAGAATTGTCTGTTGATTGTTCGAGATCTGATCTTTCCAGCTGATTTAATGTTGCTACCTTTTGATGAGTTCGACATAATTCTGGGTATGGATTGGTTAACATTACATTACGTTGTTGTGAACTGCAAAAGAAAGACCGTTAGTCTATGAAATAAGAATGATGAGATTGGTCAATTGAATCTAATGATTTGTATGGTTTACCAGCAGTGATATCTTCGATGCTAGCTCGAAAATATGTGAGAGAAGGGTGTGAAGCTTATTTTCCTACGTGCTCGACAGTAAAGCGGCTGAAAGAAACATTGAATCAGTACCTGTGTATGTGAGTATCCGAATGTGTTTTCAGAATAGTTACCGGGTTTGCCACCTATTCCGGAAGTAGAGTTGGTATTGAGTTAATGCTTGGGACGACTCTGATATCCATAGCTCTGTACAGAATGAAACCTATAGAATAAAAGAATTGAAAGCTCAGTTCCAAGAATTGACAGATAGAGGTTCGCACGACCGAGTTTCTCTCCTTGGGGTGTACCTGTGTTGTTTGTAAAAAAGAAAGATGGAACTATGAGAATGTGTATCGATTACAGACAGCTTAATAAGGTGAATATAGAGAATAAGTATCTATGCCACGGATTGATGATCTGTTTGATCAACTGAAAGGGACTACAGTATTTCAAAGATAGATTTGAGATCAGGCTACTATCAGTTGCTAGTTAAGGACTCCGATGTACCAAAGACTGCTTTATAATGAGGTATGGACACTATGAGTTCTGGTTATGCCATTTGGACTCACTAATGCACCTACTATTTCATAGATTTGATGAATCGGATCTTCGGACCGTATCTGGACAAGTTTGTGGTTGTCTTTATAGATGACATTTTGATATACTCTCGTGATGAAGCTGAACATGCTGGACATTTAAGACTTGTGTTACAGACTTGTGAGATAAATAGTTGTATGTGAAATTAGTAAATCTGAGTTCTGGTTAAGTGACGTCAGTTTTCTGGGCCATGTAGTATCAGCATCAGGTATTCGAGTTGATCCGAGCAAAATTTCAGCTATACTTGATTGGAAACCTCTAAGGAATGTTTCTGAAGTCTGGAGCTTTTGGGACTTGCTGGTTATATAGAAGATTCGTGAAAGGTTTCTCTATTATTGCAGCTTTGATGACTAAGCTATTGCAGAAAGATGTTAAATTCAAGTGGTCAGAGAAGTGCCAAAAAAACTTTGATCAGTTGAAAGCCCTTTCGACTGAAGCTCCAGTGCTAGTTCAACCAGGATTGGGTAAAAGATTTGTCATTTATAGTGATGCATCATTAAATGGTTTGGGCTGTGTTTTAATGCAGAAAAGCAGAGTGATAGCTTATGCCTCTTGACAGTTGAAGCCACATGAAAAGAACTATCCTACACACGACCTAGAATTGGCAGCCATTGTATTCACCTTGAAAATTTGGCGTCATTATTTGTTCGGTGAAAAATGTCACGTTATTCTGATCATAAAATCCTGAAATATTGATGACTCAGAAAGATTTGAATTTGAGACAACGTCGATGGTTAGAATTGCTAAAAGACTACGAGCTTATGATGACTATCACCTGGGAAAGGCTAACGTGGTTGTTGATGCTTTAAGCCAAAAATAAGTTTTACTTTGCGTGCAATGAATGCGCATATGGCTATGTCTGATGATAGTTCGATAGTAGCTGAATTGAAAGCTAGACCGTTATTTATCAAGGAATATGTGATGCCCAGAAGGTTGATAATGAATTGATTGCAAAACGAACTCAATGTCAGACAGATGCTGATTCAAAGTTTAGAGTTGATGCTGATAATTGTTTGACATTCAGAGACCGAATATGCGTTTCGAGGAATTTTGAGTTGATTCAGATGATTTTGAATGAAGCTCATAATAGTCGGTTATCTGTTCATCCAGGTCGTACAAAGATGTATAATGATCTGAAACAACTTTACTAGTGGCATGGTAAGAAACAAGACATTTCTGACTTCGTTGCCTGATGTCTAGTCTATCAACAAGTGAAAGCTGAACATCAAGTACCTTCAGAATTACTTCAGCCTATCATGATACCTGAGTGGAAGTAGGATAGAGTTACGATGGATTTTGTATCTGGTTTACCGTTGACACCGAGCATCAAAGATGCAATCTGGGTTATATTGATAGATTGACAAAATCAGCTCATTTTGTTCCAATACGTATGGACTACTCACTTGATAAGCTAGCTGAATTGTATGTTTCTCAGATTGTGAGATTACATGGTGTGACTATACCTATTGTGTCAGATAGGGATCCAAGATTACATTGCGGTTTGGAAGAAATTGCAAGATGCACAAGGTACAAAATTACATTTCAGTACTGCTTTCCATCCACAAACAGATGGCTAGCCTGAACGAATTATTCAGATACTTGAGGATATGTTGAGATGTTGCATTCTTGAGTTTGAAGGTACGTGGGAACGATACCTACCTCTAATTTAATTTGCGTATAATAACAACTACCAGTCGAGTATCAAAATGGCACTTTATGAGGCTTGTACAGTCGTAAATGTCGTACACCATTGTACTAGACTGAGCTCAGTGAAAATAATATAAATGGGGTGACTTAATCAGGGAAACTGAACAGAAAGTGAAAGTAATCCGTGAAAGTCTGAAAGCAGCATCGGATCGTCAGAAATCTTATGCGAACTTAAAACGTAAAGTATAGAGTTTCTAATTGGAGATAAAGTTTCTTAAAGGTCTCACCGTGGAAGAAAATACTCAGATTCGATTGTAAAGGTAATTGAGTTCGAGGTTTATTGGGCCGTATGAGGTTATAGAGCGTATCGGGCCGGTTCCTTACAAAATATTGTGCCGCCTGAGTTAGAAAAGATCCACAATGTATTCCATGTTCCATGCTTTGGAGGTATCGATCTGATCCTTTACATGTGATTAGTCCGTTGAGATTGAAATTCAGTCTGATATGACCTACGAAGAAGAACTGATTCGCATTTTGACTCGTGAGATTAAAGAGTTGCGGAATAAGAAAATTTCGTTAGTTAAAGTATTGTGGCATAAGCACGGAGTTGAGGAAGATGCATGGAGCTAGAGGATACAATGAGAGAACGTTATTGTAACACCCCTATCCCGTAACCGTCGCCGGAATAGGTAAGGGGCATTACCGGACTTGTAACTCATGTCAGAACAGTAAAATTTTGAACTTTTTCTTGAAATAAAGATCATTCATTTAAATAAGTACTAAGCACAGCCAGGGATAAAATTTAAACTTCCTAAGTAAACATTCGAAGGATGCCATTTCGCATGGCTTATATACATTAACCAAAAATATTCTTCCGCCACTAGTCTATTCTATACATGCCATAAGATAATCCAAACGTAGCGGTACCAAACAATAGATAGTGATAGTGTGACTAGTTGCTGATGATCCCCGAGCCTGTAGCTTCCAAATGAGATCTATAAAACAGAGGAAACAGAGTAAACGGAGTAAGCATTACAATGCTTAGTAAGTTTTAAGCAGTGTCAACAGATAACAATCAAATTATAACATAGTTGTTCGTATTTTTATTTCACTCTTCCTTCGGGCATACCATCCCTTTACCGAATATGCACATCTCATCATATACAATAGGCAGATAAACTTTCACATAAAAGTGAGCTCATGTGACATAGATATATCGTATGCATCACATAACTACCTATGATTTAGTGCAAATCAAGCTCACATATAAACTTGGAGTACATACCTGTTTAACCTTTCGCATTGAATATATTTATAAGCAATTCTATTACGAAGTCTTACCCGGACAAAATCCCCACACGTAGTCGTCGGGTCTTAGAGCTCGGATATAGTACGAGCATGAAGCTTACGGACATTAATCAGTGATAATATTCTCGCATAAAGCCTGCGGGGTTTTAACCCGGATATAGTACTGACACAAATGCCCTTCGGGACTTATCACATTTATACACTTTCACATCCATCACGTTGGCCACTCGGCCCTGTCACATATATACGCTTCACATTCATCACATCGGCCATTAGGCCTTATCACATATATACACTTCACATTCATCACATCGGCCATTAGCCTATCACATATATACACTTTACATTCATCACATCGGCCATTAGGCCTTATCACATATATACACTTTCACATTCATCACATCGCCATTAGCCTATCACATATATACACTTCACATTCATCACATCGGCCATTAGGCCTTATCACATATATACACTTCACATCATCACATCGGCCATTAGTCCTTATCACATATAATACACTTTCACATTATTCAAATATACTCACATACCACCTATACTATCATGTACAGACTTGTCTTGGCCGAATCTACATCCATCACTTTCCAATGAATAATTCAATTTACGCCATACTATCATTTCATATCGAATAATCATAAGCTTACAATATCACGATTTAGAATTCAAGTATGGGTTTAATCAATAGCTTATGAGCAACTAAAACAAGTTTTATCCATGTTTACAACAAAATCACATATTCACTACGAGCTGTTTTCCTGCGCAATGGTCACTAAATTATTTATAACCGGAGCTAAAAAACTCCAAATCACTTGCCGTTAATTTTCCTGAATATAGACTCGTATATCTTCCATCCATAAAATTTCAAGAATTTTAGGTTTGGCCAATCAATACCAGATTTTTCTTAATGTTTCCCCTGTTTCACTGTTTGACTAATCTGACCACTCTTCACTACGAATCAAATTCTCATTTTACAGAATTCAAAATGTGTTGTATTGATTTCATTTGAAACTAGACTCATTAAGGAGTCTAAGAATATAAATTTATCTTATAACCATTTTGTACAATTATAATAATTTATAAATACAGAACAGAGGATTACAGTGTCATTCTGCGCTATCTCACACAACTTTAAGTATCTCATTATCGGCAATCCCTTGCTTACACGGTTTCTTTTATAAGAAACTAGACTCATTAAGCTTTAATTTCATGTCTCATTCAGCCTCTAATTCAAATCCATAAATTTATGGTGATTTCTAAATTCACGTTACTGCTGCTGTCCTAAGCAGACTATTTCAAATTACCCTTAAATCCCAAGCTCAAACACTTAAGAACTTACCATTTGAGCTTAGAACATATCATGGCCACATCATATCTTATTAAATCAACTCATCATGTCCTATTATAATTGAATTTACTCAACGTTTAATCACTTAAAACTTACCTCGGATGTTATCGAATTATCACGAATCGACTATTCAGCTACTTCCTCTTTCCCTTATCTGAAATTTGTGCCCCTTTTGTCCTTGAGCTTAATTAAACAAATTCAACTTATCACATCTCTATTATTCAACAAAAATCACATTCGGCACATTAAAAAAAACATTGATAAGTCTCAAAACACAAGCAACACTTATCAAAGTCATGTAATTTACGCACTTTACAAGGCACTACTACATTTATAATCTTACTTCATACAACCATTCTTCTTTGACCGAATGCTTCCACACTCATGTCTTCATTAACAACCTCTGAAACTACAATTTATCACATCCTCATTATGTTACATTCGGCTATCATAATAAAAATATATAAATAGTTACACAATAACCACTTTAGCCGATTACTACAATTAAAACAGTCACAAAGACTCAATTAGGTTCCACCCAAACATGCTTCAAACACTTTTCAATCAATTAGCCTGCCCAAATACTCATTTTATAACATACACATTTCATTTGAGGCCATTCAACAACAATTCACTATCCTTTAGACCAAAATCGAATGCTCCTTTATGGATTTAGGCTACCAACAAATAGCATAAATTCCATCCTTATGACATTTACCTATGGCGAATGCTATACTAATATTTTAAAGAAATATCAATGGCATATTCGCCTTACCACTTCTCAAAATTACAAACAATTCATGTCATCAATTTGGGAGTATATTCGGCATTCAAATAACACATAATAAATTTCTCTAAAAAAAATTCTATAAATTAGCCTCCATTGCCGAATTTACTAATACATACCCCTTTAGCCTAAAGTCATTTTAGCATATAATGCACAAACATTATACCACCACCATTAAATACATGACATAACCGAATCAACAAAATCATGAGCAACGTGTCAAATATAATCACACTTATCATTACACTTTGGTCAATTTATCAAAATCATTAATAATCATCATTGATGAAATCACCATAACCAACTTAACAATATAAACAAGCCATTTAAACCCCCAATTTATCAACTTTGACAAGTTTAAAAACTCACCTAATGACAAATTACAAATTAAAGCTTCAAGCAATCAAATTTAATTCATCAAGAACTTGGCCGAATACACATTCTTGACCAAAATCGAAATCAACGTGGGGTTATAAGGGATTGCATCTAGCTCATAAATTAAGTTCACAATTTCCTATTCATGTGAAATTTAACCTCATGGAGTCTATTAAGTACTCTTAATCCCTTTTCTAACAACAAATTTCAAACATAGGATTTTCTATACAAAACCGTACATGCTTCCATAAAAAAAAATCTAAGAGAATAACTCATGGTTAAGATAGAACTAAGATACAAACTCAATTCACAATTTCAACAAAAAAAATACATAAACTCATACCTAGAATCAATCTATGCTAATGCCAAATGTGTCTTGAGCCTTTTTCCCTCTTCTCTCTCTACTCACGGCAATGGAGAAGAAGAAAAGACCCAACTTTTTTTTCTCACCCTTTAATTATTAATCCTCTTATAACTTATGACATATAATAGCTGATTATTAAAAACTATTGATATATTAACTAAAATATAACATACAAAATGCCAAAATGTGTCATCATGCCCATCCTTGCCGTCCACTACCAAGAAAAGGAATTTTGACATGCAAGTCCTCATGCTCAAACCATGCAATTTTAGCCACTACCAATTAACCTATGACATTTCAGATTTTCACATAAGCCCCTTTTATTATTCATTTAACATTAATTATTAATATAAAAGGCATATATTTTGTATCCCATACTCCTTATTTATTGTTCCTAACATCCATCACTAACAAAACATGTTTGTGACATGTTTCCACTCATAGCATGGCCGGCCACTATGCCTTAATTTGGGTAAATTGACATGCAAACCCATCATTTTCACAATATGCATTAATAGGCCACTTGCATTTGCCTAGCACATTCTAAATTTTCTCACATAAGTCCTATTGATAAAATTCACTTACAATTAACAAATTCAAACATGAAATTTTCACACATGCACATTACATATAATAGCATCAATTATGACGGTTAATTATTTTTATGACTCGTTTAGTGGTCCCGAAACCACTTCCCGACTAGGGTCAAATTAGGGGTGTCACAACTCTTCCCCCTTTAGGGATTTTCGTCCCCGAAAATTTCTACCGATGCATAGTTAGGATAACGTCCTCTTATTGAATTATATTCATATAAACATTAGCTCATCGATGGCAATTGTAATTCATTATTGATTTCGCATCGATCTATAAAATCATTTTCTTATCTTAAAACAAATACATAAACAGTTGTACAAGTATGCACATATATCTCATTTTCTTGATTTCATAAGTAATAATCACTTAATTTAATCACAATTGTTTCTCAAACACATATTAAGCACATATTAATATGTATAATTCACATTATCAACCCACATATTTGTAACCCATGTTTTCATTCATAAATAAGCTGTAACCTAATCAAAAGTACACATATACTCAAACATCCCAATAAATATCCTTTATAACTTAATCACATCTCAATATTCAACTTAACTCATTTCCAAAAGAAAAGTCAACTTCCATGTACCTGAACATTTAGCTCATTTAGCACATTCAATCGTAGTTAACGTTACCCGTATACAGTCGAATAGGCATAAAGCCTAATATAATACTCTGGCATGAGATTTATTCTAGCGCATAACTCGTATATCCAAAATTATCAACATTCATCAAAAATTCTTTCAAACTTTCGAATGTCGAAACTTAATCAAAATAATTTCTTGAACAAGATTAACAAAATAGTGTCCATTCAGCAATAGCACATATAGCTCTTACAATGCCATATCCTAGATATGGTCTTACATATTCTCACATATAGCCGATGCCATGTCCCAGACATGGTCTTACACACTATCTCAAATCAATGCCTTCGTCCCAAACGAGGTCTTACATGAATTCCATTTCACACACTTAGTGCCCACTGACCGATCTCGCACTCATAGTGCTCGGTTAAAGGAATTCGCACACACACACAGTGCCTCTAATTATTCACATACATAGTGCTCTTATTCATTCGTTAATACACATTGATATGACTTAACCAAGTCTATAAACATCATGTATGTACACTTTTAAACATATCATCTCATTTAATTTGAATTCGTATAGTAATGAATACTTAAACTTTGCTCAAATTACTGGCACGAAGCCTACTAGGCACGAAGGCCCGAATACACGTCACCAGCATGATTGCTCTTCGGGACCTAGCCCGGACATAACACAGCACGAATGCTCTTCGGGGTTCAGCATGGATATATCACTAGCACGAATGCTCTTCGAAACTTAGCCCGGATACATCACTAGCATGAATGCTCTTCGGGACTTAGCCCAGATACATCGCTAGCATGAATGCTCTTCGGGACTTAGCCTGGATTTAGTAACTCGCACCAATGCCTTCGGATCTTAGTCCGGATATGGTCACTTAGCACAAAGCCTTCGGGACTTAGCCCGGACATCATTCGAATAACCATGCACATTTAACAATAATCATGACACATTCGTAATTCATTTTCATTAGCAAAACTCAAACACAAGACACTTATCATTCTTGCAATTTGGCTCAATAGCCACACACAAAGAGCATGATTTTGATTGCTTAAACATGATCTAATCAAATCATAATTTAAGCTCTATTACTCAGAACTTACCCCTTTCCGTGTCCGAATCGACTTGGTAGGTCGCACCCTTAATATAAATAATTGATAGAAAATATATATAGTGGGTTCGCACACATAGTGCTTAATAATCAACCACGCACACTTAGTGCCATGTACTTTAAACTCGCACACTTAGTGCCATGCATTTCAAGCCCGCACACTTAGTGCCAATCTCACAACCGTGAACACTTATTGCCCCCAGGCCACCACAACCTACTATGCCCCATGCTGAAAACCAACCACTCTATACGCTTCACTGCCTTTTTACATTCGACAATTTCGTCTCTACATACATATACACATATAGCAATACACATTAGTATATCATTTACATTACTTGAATACAAACACAACATGCTTATCGACCATTCAACTTCCAGTTCCATAGCCACATACAAAAATCACATTTATAGTCATAACACTCATTCAAAATTGCATCACTTATACCCTTATAATTCAATCCAAATCGAAATTCAAATACGAGTACATGATACGTACCTGATCAACTTAATAATTTAGGCATATCTAAATGAAGTTATATCGCAAATTCTCATAGTCAGAAGCTTGCTACAGCTCGATCGGGATCAAGATTCATTACAATACAGCAAACACATTTTAATAGCCAAAAATCATCACACTATCATTTTATCACTTTATGGCATGTATAAATAGACTCACGCGTGCTACGTTAGTCCTAGAATCGACTAAACCGTAGCTCTGATACCAATAAAATGTAACACCCCTATCCCGTAACCGTCGCCGGAATAGGTAAGGGGCATTACCGGACTTGTAACTCATGTCAGAACAGTAAAATTTTGAACTTTTTCTTGAAATAAAGATCATTCATTTAAATAAGTACTAAGCACAGCCAGGGATAAAATTAAACTTCCTAAGTAAACATTCGAAGATGCCATTTCGCATGGCTTATATACATTAACCAAAAATATTCTTCCGCCACTAGTCTATTCTATACATGCCATAAGATAATCCAAAACGTAGCGGTACCAAACAAAGATAGTGTGACTAGTTGCTGATGATCCCCGAGCCTGTAGCTTCCAAATGAGATCTATAAAACAGAGGAAACAGAGTAAACGGAGTAAGCATTACAATGCTTAGTAAGTTTAAGCAGTGTCAACAGATAACAATCAAATTATAACATAGTTGTTCGTATTTTTTATTTCACTCTTCCTTCGGCATACCATCCCTTTACCGAATATGCACATCTCATCATATACAATAGGCAGATAAACTTTACATAAAAGAGCTCATGTGACATAGATATATCGTATGCATCACATAACTACCTTATGATTTAGTGCAAATCAAGCTCACATATAAACTTGGAGTACATACCTGTTTAACCTTTCGCATTGAATATATTTATAAGCAATTCTTATTACGAAGTCTTACCCGGACAAAATCCCACACGTAGTCGCGGGTCTTTAGAGCTCGGATATAGTACGAGCAGAAGCTTACGGACATTAATCAGTGATAATATTCTCGCATAAAGCCTGCGGGGTTTTAACCCGGATATAGTACTGACACAAATGCCCTTCGGGACTTATCACATTTATACACTTTCACATCCATCACGTTGGCCACTCGCCCTGTCACATATATACGCTTTCACATTCATCACATCGGCATTAGCCTTATCACATATAACACTTTCCATTCATCACATCGGCCATTAGGCCTTATCACATATACACTACCACCTGGCATTCCTTACATATAACATTCAATCACACATCGGCCATTAGGTTCCATTACCTTCCATCACACATCCATACTACACTTTCACACATTCATCACATCGGCCATTAGGCCTTATCACTATATATACACTTTTTTTCTACTTCATACCACCATACCATGACACTGGCGCCGATCTACCCACCTTAATGAATAATTAATTTACGCCATACTATCATTTCATATTCGAATATCATAAGCTTACAATATCACGATTTAGAATTCAAGTATGGTTTAATCAATACTTATGAGCAACTAAAACAAGTTTTATCCATGTTTACAACAAATCACATATTCACTACGAGCTGTTTTCCTGCGCAATGGTCACTAAATTATTTATAACCGGAGCTACAAAACTCCAAATCACTTGCCGGTTAATTTTTCCTGAATATAGACTCGTATATCTTCCATCCATAAAATTTCAGAATTTTAGGTTTGGCCAATCAATACCAGATTTTTCTTAAAGTTTCCCGTTTCACTGTTTGACTAATCTGACCACTCTTCACTACGAATCAAATTTCTCTTTTACAGATCAAAATGTTTGTGATTTCATTTGAAACTAACTCATTAAGAGTCTAAATATAAATTTTATCTTAAACCATTGTACAATTTTAATTTTAAATACAGAACAGAGGATTACAGTGTCATTCGCGCTATCTCACACAACTTTAAGTATCTCATTATCGGCAATCCTTTGCTTACACGGTTCTTTTATAAGAAACTAGACTCATTAAGCTTTAATTCATGTCTCATTCAGCCTCTAATTCAAATCCATAATTTATGGTGATTTTTCTAATTCACGTTACTGGCTGCTGTCCTAAGCAGAACTATTTCAAATTACCCTTAAAATTCCCAAGCTCAAACACTTAAGAACTTCCATTTGAGCTAGAACATATCATGGCCACATCATATCTTATTAAATCAACTCATCATGTCCTATTATAATGAATTTACTCAACGTTAATCACTTAAAACTTACCTCGGATGTTATCGAATTATCACGAATCGACTATTCAGCTACTTCCTCTTTCCCTTATCGAAATTTGCCCCTTTTTGTCCTTGAGCTTAATTAAACAAATTCAACTTATCACATCTCTATTATTCAACAAAAATCCATCCACATTAAAACTGTAAGTCACAAGAAACTCAAGTCTGTTTCCTTACCAACAATACTATCATAAACTTTCGAATCTTACTCTGCTCATCAATGAACAAATTAACATCATTAGGCACATAAAAAAAATAAATAGTTACACAAAACCATTTAAACACAAAAAACAAAAAAAATATCCAAAATGCTCAACTTAATAATAGGATTTAAATAACTATGACCACAACAAAATACATAAACCCAATCCCTTTATATAGAACATAATTATAACCTATGGCGAATGCTATACTAATATTTTTAAAGAAATATCAATTGGCATATTCCCTTACCACTTCTCAAAATTACAAACAATTCATGTCATCAATTTGGGTATATTCGCATTCAAATAACACATAATAAATTTCTCTAAAAAAATTCTATAAATTACCTCCATTCCAATTACTAATACATTACCCCTTAGCCTAAAGTCATTTTAGCATATAAGCAAAACATATACCACCACATTAAATACATGACATAACGAATCAACAAAATCATAGCACGTCAAAATAACACACTTATCATTACACTTTGGTAATTTATCAAAATCATTAATATCATCATTTGATGAAATCACCATAACAATTAAAATTAAAACCATTTAACCCCAATTATCACTTGACAAGTTAAACTCACCTAAGACATTCAAATAAAGCTCAGCAATCAATTAATCATCAAACTTGGCACGAATACACATCTTTCCAAATCGAATTCACGTTTATAAGATTGCATCTGCTCAAATAAGTTCACAATCCTTCATTAAATACCTCATGATCATAATACCTATCCCTTTTCTAACTAACAAATTCAAACATAATTTCTGATACAAAATGTACATCTTAACTAAAAATCTAAAAAATAATATTTTAAATAAACATACAAAACAAAATGCCAAAATGTGTCATTCATGCCCATCCTTGCCGTCCACTACAGAAAAGGAATGTTGACATGCAAGTCCCTCATGCTTCAAACCATGCAATTTTTAGCCACTACCAATTAACCTATGACATTTTCAAGATTTTTCACATAAGCCCTTTTATTTATCATTTAACATTTATATTAATATAAAAGGCATATATTTGTATCCCATACTCCTTATTTTATTGTTCCTAACATCCATCACTAACAAAACATGTTTGTGACTGTTTCCACTCATAGCATGGCCGGCCACTATGCCTTAATTTGGGTAAATTGACATGCAACCCATCATTTTCACAATATGTATTATAGGCCACTTTGCATTTGCCTAACACATTTCTAAATTTTCTCACATAAGTCCTATTTGATAAATTCACTTACAATTAACAAAATTCAAACATGAAATTTCACACATGCACATGTACATATAATGAGCACAATTATGACAGTTATTATTTTATGACTCGGTTTAGTGGTCCCGAAACCACATCCCGACTAGGGTCAAATTAGGGTGTCACACTCGATCTCAGATGGAGTGATTACTCGAGGTCAGACCTATACGCGAAGCATCGAGACATGGAAAACGTTGTGAATCTTTCAAGCTCAGGGGGTAAAATTAACCGTATTCGACTGGCAACTCGTTCAGATACTTCATATGGACGATGAACTCGGACTCAATTGCCCTTACGGCCAAATCTAAGCACCTTCTTCCAGGGGAAACTTGAGAAATACTTTGTCTCCAACTGATATTCAATGTCTTTTCTTTTCAAATCCGCATACGACTTTTGACGATCCGAAGCGGCTTTCAAACTTTCGCGAATTACTCGGACTTTCTGCTCGGCATCCTTAATCAAATCAACCCAAGAATCTTACTTCACTAAGTTCAGTCCAAAATAAGGGGTACGGCATTACGACCGTATAAAGCCTCGTAAGGTGCCATCTTAATGCTTGACTGAAAACTATTGTTGTAAGCGAATTCGATCAAAGGCAGATATCTTTCCCATGAACCACAAAACTCTAAAACACAACATCTCAACATATCCTCGAGTATCTGAATTATCCGCTCAGATTGGCCATCGGCCTGAGGATGGAATGCGGTGCTAAAGTGCATCTTGGTACCCAATGCTTCTTGTAATTTCTTCCCAAAATCACGAGGTAAATCTTGGGTCTCTATCCGACACGATGAAAATAGTACCCCATGCAACCGAACTATTTGGGAGACATATAATTCTGCCCAATTTATCGAGCGAAAAATCCGTACGGACAGGGATAAAATGAGCAGACTTGGTCAATCTATCAACAATGACCCAGACCGAGTCTTTCTTACTCTGAGTCAACGGTAACCCAGATACAAAGTCCATTGTTATTCGATCCCATTTCCATTCGGGTATCATGATTGGCTGAAGTAATCCCGATGGTACTTGATGTTCCGCTTTCACTTGTTGACATATCAAACACCTTGAGACAAATTCAGAAATGTCTCGTTTCATACCGGGCCACCAAAATTGGCATTTCAGGTCATGTACATTTTAGTACTACCCGGGTGGACTGACATTCGACTACTATGAGCCTCGTTCAAAATCATCGAAATAAGTTCTGAATTCTTGGAACACATAATCGACCTCTGAACGTCAAGCAATCATTATCGTCAATCCGGAACTCCGATTCCTTATTCGAAGCACATTCAGCTCGTTTAGTGACCAATTCAGCATCGACTTTCTGGGATTCAAGTATTTGACGAATCAATAATGGTTTGGCCTCTAATTCAGCTACTAGCACCCCATCGGGTAAGACGGATAAGTGAGCATTCACCGCTCTCAAAGCAAACAGTGCTTTCCGACTTAAAGCATCGGCAACCACGTTAGCCTTTCCCGGGTGATAATCAATAACAAGTTCGTAGTCCTTCAACAACTCAAGCCAACGTCTTTGTCGTAGATTTAGATCTCTTTGAGTCATCAGATATTTTAGACTCTTGTGGTCCGAATAAATATGACACCTTTCTCCAAACAAGTAATGTCGCCATATTTCAAGGCGAACACTATAGCTGCTAATTCAAGATCGTGGGTCGGATAGTTTCTCTCATGCGGCTTAATTGTCTCGACGCGTAAGCCACAACTCGACCTTCTTGCATCAACACACAACCTAGCCCAAGTAAGGATGCATCACTATAAATGACAAACTCTTTGCCAGACTCCGGTTGTACTAGCACTGGAGCTTCGGTTAAACAGGCCTTTAGTCAATCGAAACTCTTCTGACAGTTTTCTATCCATTCAAACTCAACATCTTTTTGGAGTAGTTTCGTCAACGGTGCAACTATCATCGAGAAACCCTTACAAACCGTCGGTAGTATCCGGCAAGTCCCAAAAAGCTCCTAACTTCAGTAATATTCCTCGGAGATTTCCAATCGAGTATGGCCGAAATTTTGTTCGGATCCACTCTAACACCGATGCGGACACCACGTGCCCAAAAAGCTAACCTCTCTCAACCAAAATTCACATTTACTGAATTTTGCGTAAACTGCTTGTCTCGCAAAATCTAATACTAACTCAAATGCCGCGTGTTCGGCTTCACCTTGTGAATAAACTAAAATATCATCAATAAACACAACCACAATCGATCCAAGTATGGCTTGAATACTCGATTCATTAAATCCATAAATACGCAGGGGCATTAGTGAGCCAAACGGCATCACTAAGAATTCGTAGTGGCGTACCTCGTTCTAAAAGCGGTTTTGGGTATGTTCGAGTCTCGAACCCTCAACTGATAATAACCAGATCTCAAATCTATCTTGGAAAATACTGAGGCTCTCTTTAATTGATCAAACAAATCATCAATACGTGGCAACGGGTATTTATTCTTTATGGTCACTTTATTCAATTGACGATAGTCGATGCACAATCTCATGGTTCCATCCTTCTTTCCACAAACAATACGGGTGCGCCCATGGAGAAAAACTCAGTCGAGCGAAACCTCTATCCATCAATTCTTGCAATTGAACTTCAATTCCTTTAATTCCATTAATGCCATACGATACGGGCTATTGAGATTGGCGCGTACCAGGACAATCTCGATGCCGAATTCCACCTCTCGAACCGGTGGCAACCCCGGTAACTCCTCAGGAAAAACATCTGAATACTCACAACCACTGGTACTGATTCAAGTTTCCTTTTCGTCTCTTTGCTATCAAATACATACGCAAGGTATGTTTCACACCCCTTTTTCACATATCTCTGAGCGGTCATTGAAGATATTATCGCTGGCACCCCTTCAAATCAGTAGACTCAACTTGGACTACTTCATTATTGTACTCCTCAAATCAATGGTTTTCCTTTTACAGTTCACCACTGCATCATGTACGGTCAACCAATCCATACCCAGAATAACATCAAATTCGTCAAACGGTAAAAGCATCAAATCAGCCGGAAAACAGGATTCTCGGATTATTAGAGGGCATCTCTTACACACTTTATCAATAAGTACGTATTGACCCAAAGGGTTTGACACTCGAATTACGAACTCAGTAGACTCGACAGGTAGAGTCTTACTGGATGCTAAGGTTTCACATACGTATGAATGAGTAGAGCCAGGGTCAATCAATGCAATCACACCGAGCATCTCCCTACTACACTATTACCAAATCATGAATTTAACACCGAAAATAATCAGCCATGACATATGGCATAATAACCGAGTAGGCCTCAACCAATACTCAACCAAAACCGAATTACCAAGACTTGTGTCCAAACATCATAGAACCAAATCCAACCGAACATTTATGCCATTTTCGCATGGCTAAAAGTTTACATACCAAATTTCAACAAAACATAATAGCCTATACATGCCAAAATGTTCTCCTAGACCAACTAAGAAGAAAATACCAAAAGTTGCTAGCCGGTGTGATGACTTCGATGACGGTCCCGAGTACGCAAAAAGTCGAGTCCAAGAAACCTAAAATAGGTGACAAGCAAACACCGAATGAGTATATAACTCAGTAAGTCATAAGCATTACACTACCATCCATTAATAAAATTTTCACAAGAGGAAACAACGAAATGAGGCTAAGTACTCCATCCATACCGAACTATGCCATTGTTTCTTAGACCTTACGATTCAATCTCATTCCAAGTCCTACATTGACATTTCATACGCTATTCAATAGAATAATTGAGGCATTTCCATACATCATTTTATTTTCGTTACAATCATACAACTAAACGAACTTTCACCTATTCCACGATGAACCTTATGTACGTGACTTCAATTATAATCATCACATAGGTTCAAAACTTACCACGCTCAACTCCAAATATAAACATAGCACCTACTAGCCATGAACTCAAGGTACTTACCCTTTCCGCTGTCCGAAATCGACTCGGTAAGGTCGCACCCTTAATATAAATAATTGATAGAAAATATATATATAATGGGTTCGCACACATAGTGCTTAATAATCAACCACGCATACTTAGTGCCATGTACTTTAAACTCGCACACTTAGTGCCATGCATTTCAAGCCCGCACACTTAGTGCCAATCTCACAACCGTGAACACTTATTGCCCGCACACTTAGTGCCGAAAACCAGCCACTCTATACGCTTCACTTCCTTTTACATTCGACAATTTCATCTCTACATACATATACATTTGTATACATTTCATCTCATTAAACACAATTGCATAGGTATTACGATCATTTAAATCAATACCAACTATATGCTTAATGACTTACCTTGTGTTGGGTAAAATAATTCCAGGTCGGCTACTCGATGACCTTCGATTTCCCCTTGTTGGACGCCTCTCCTTTAGGATCTTGAGCTTAAACAAATAAATTAACTCATTCAACCGCTTTGCTACATATATTGGTATTCACATTTAATGATTTTATGACATACGGAACGACATGGTAAAATTTTTATCTTGCTACCTTATGTTCTTAGCTATTCGGCTAATAACCTTATGCAATTACCATACTTTCAATAATCCAATCACACATGCATATGCATACTTGGACATTCGGCAATCACCTTTGCTAGTTTTTCCCATTTTTGTCGGTTATATATACATAGTCCTAAGGTAATATCACGAATGGGCTTACATATATATGTATATATAGCCGAATATGCAAAGCTTAAACTCAACATCACATAAGCTCCTAAGTGATGGCCGAATATGTATATCTATATATATATATCAACTATACTATTACTTTTAATTCATCTAATCACAAAATTTCATCTCATGAACACTTGACCCATTTCTCACAAAAATGAAACAACAACTAAAATGAACATCCCATTTTTACCCCATATGGCCGATTGCTTCATTTGTTACCCAACTAACAATTCAACAATTTCAACCTCATTACAACCTCTACCTATCCAATATAACATGAACACAATCCTCCACCCTAAATTTGATTCGGCAATCACTTAACCCATTTAACCTCAACTTTCAAGTTAAAGCAATTAACCACTCACCATATCCTACATTACTATCCATTTTAATGACATTAACACATCTACTAAGAGTTTCAAGCTTCTTGGCCTAATTCAACCTCAAATCCTAAGTCTAATCTATAGGATGAGTAGAATTTGAACTAACCATCTCAAACATGCATAGATTTTCAAGAATCATTCAATACATACCTCATTCTAGCCATCTTCCAAGCCAAAATCAAATAACCAAATCTCCCTTCCTTCTCCTCACTCACGGCAATAGCCAAAGAAAAAAAAGATGAACACTCCCTCTTCCCTCCTTATTTTATTCATCTTTTCCTTTTTAATTCCTTTCTTTAATTATTTTAATTTACTTACCAATATTAAATAATAAACAACATAAACTTGGAGGAATGGAACCATGCTTGGCCGGCCACTTAACATGAATTGGGCACTTTGACATGCAAACCCAAACTTTCCTATTTTAATACTATTTGGTCCTTACTTATTTACCTATCATAATTTTCTAAGTCTCTCAACTAGATCCTTTCAAGCAAAATTCACATTCCTAAGATAAAATTAAAACATCAAATTTTTATACAAGTACTATCACACATATAAGATATGCAAATAAAATTTAACTAAATTTTATGACTCAGTTTTGTGGTCCCGAAACCACATTCCGACTAGGGTCAAATTAGGGCTGTCACAGTGACCATTTTAAATATACACTCCTGTGAACCTCACTCTTACGGCGGGATTATCAATCCAGGTTAAATCCCTCATAATATAAATTCAAGGAGTATTGTTGGGATTACCATTCCAACCTAAATCCCTTGCAACGAAAATTACTCCAAAACCTTCGGATCTGAAATGCCAGTCCAGGCTAATTCCAGTCCTTAATCATGTTACCCATGCGGGCTAAATCGGTAATGCAAATATATTCATCGGGAGATTCGATCGCTTAAGGAACACCCGTCCGAGTTGGATCCTTACTATACTGAGATCATCGGATTATCTGTCCGAGCTAAATCCCTTTTTGCAACATATGCAGGATGTCATATCATGTAAACAAGAATTTACCCATCGAATCTCCCTTTTTTATTTATCCGGGACAATTATCATCTTTTCTATTTTACACTACCACATTTCATGGATTGTCATGCAATCAATATCTAAATTAACATACATTTAAGAATATGCATTTTCAAGTATATTTAAAGTATACTTCGAGTTACACGAACTTACCTAGTAATTGCTTCAGTTTCGTATTTCAATTATTCCGAAACCTTTCATTTTCCACGATTGACCTCCAGAATTAGTTCCTCGAGGTCTATATCAGTAAAAAAAATTATTAATACCTCATACTATTCATTTTAGACCTAAATTTTACCCCTGGGCAAAATGACCACTTTGCCCCCAATATTTCACATTTTTACAAATTAGTCCTTAGGCTCGTATAATGGAATGCATGAAATTCCTTGCTTGCCCATGCCTAGCCGAATGTATCCTAAGCTCATACCAGCCCAGATTGTCCTCTATTTTACATTTCTACCACATATTTTGTACTTTTTACAAAATGGTCCTTTAGGCCATTTCTATGAAAATCTACCTAGTAAAAGTTGTTTACCATCCTTTAAACTCCCATATTTCTCCATAAATCATTAAAACACAAGTATCTTGTACATGGGTAAATTTCCAAACATGAACCCTATCTTGAGATATGGGTAGAAATGAATAGAGCATGTTACGAGGATCTCAAAATTACAAAGAACATTAAAAACGGTACTAGGGAGCACTTACTATTGATCTTGAAATGTAGAAAACCCTAGCTTATGGAACTTGAAATTACTATTTAAGACCTTCTAATCTATAATTCAAAGAAATTTCATGTAAATTGCTTCTAGAAACCAATTTTTGCAATTTATTCAATTTGGTCCCTAATTTCCAATTGGACACCTTATACTAAGAATTTCTTCATGAAACTTTAACACATGCTTATTTTCATATCCTAGACCTCATAATGATCATGAAATAATTATTTTAACGTCAGATTTGTGGTCCCAAAACCACTATTCTGACTAGGCCCTATTTCAGGATGTTACATTTCTCCCCCCTAAGGACTTTTGTCCTCGAAAGTCTTACCAGTAAACAAGTTTAGATATTGACTCCTTATGGTTTCTTCAGGTTCCCATGTGGCCTCTTCTACTCTGTGCCTATGCCATAAAACTTTCACCAAGGCTATATTCTTTTTCCTCAACTGTTTGACTTCCCGAGCCAGAATTTTAACCGGTTCTTCACCATAAGTCATATCCAGTCTAATCTCAATTTCCATTGGTGAAATCACATGAGAGGGGTCTGATCTATATCTACGCAACATGGACACATGGAATACATCGTGAATCTTTTCTAATTTGAATGACAACGCTAACCGATAGGCTAATGATCCAACTCTTTCGATAACCTCGTATGGTCCAATAAATCACGGGCTCAATTTCCCTTTCTGGTCGAATCTCAAAACCATTTTCCATGGAGATACTTTCAAGAAAACTTTATCTCCAACTTGAAATTCAATCTCTTTTCTTTGTCAAATCAGCATATGACTTCTGTCTATCCGACGCCGCTTTCAAACAGTCGCGTATCACTTTAATCTTTTCTTCAGTTTCCCTGACTAAATCAACTCCATGAATCTAGCTTTCCTTTAGCTCTGTCCAATACTGTGGATTCCGGCACTTCTGGCCATACAATGCCTCGTAAGGTGCCATCTTTAGACTCGCCTGAAACTATTGTTGTAGGTGAATTCCACCAATGGTAAATATTTTTCCCAACTGCCTTGAAATTCAATGACACAACATCGTAACATGTCCTCAAGAATCTGAATCGTCCACTCCAACTGACCATCAATCTGCAGTGAAAAGCCGTACTAAAACTCAACTTTGTACCCAAGGCTTCTTGTAGCTTCTCCCAAAATCTTGAAGTGAATCTCGGGTCTCTATCTGAGATAATCGATAACGGTACCCCGTACAATCTCACAATTTTAGATACATACAAGTCGACTAGTTTTTCAAGTGAGTAGTCATTCATACTGGAATAAAGTGAGCCGACTTCGTTAGCCTATCAACCACAAACCAAACAACATCTTTCTTTTTCGGGGTTAACGGTAATCCCGTCACGAAATCCATAGTAATTCTATCCCACTTCCACTCTGGGACCATCACAGTCTGTAACAAACCTGAAGGTACTTAATGTTCAGCCTTGACTTGTTGACATATCAAACATTTTGACACGAATTCAGAGATATCTATTTTCATACCATTCCACCAGTACATTTTCTTCAAATCATTATACATCTTGTTACTTCTCGAATGAATAGACAATCGGCTATAATGTGCCTCTTGCAAAATTTTCCGAACCAGTTCATCATCTTTGGAATAAATCAGGATGTCATAAATAAACACAACAACAAACCTGTCTAAGTATGGTCAGAATATCCTATTGATCAAGTCCATAAATACAACCAATGCATTTTTCAACCCAAAAGGCATCACAAGAAATTCATAATGGTCATACCTCGTTCTGAAAGCAATCTTAGGTACATCTGGCTCTTTTACTCGTAACTGGTAGTAGCGTGATCTCAAATCTATTTTAGAAAACACAGTGGCTCCCCTCAATTGATCAAACAAGTCGTTGATTCTTGGCAACAGATTCTTGCTCTTAATGGTTACCTTGTTGAATTTTTGATAATCTATACATAGTCCCATCAAACCATTTTTCTTCTTAACAAATAATACGAGAGCACCTTTGCGAACCCTTTATCAGTTAGTTTTAACAACTGTGCTTTTAACTCTTTCAACTCGGTTGGTGCCATCCTATACAGGGCAATAGAAATGGGTGTTGTTCCCGACGCTAGTTCAATACCAAATTCCACATCTCTGAGAGGAGGTAAACTGGGCAATTCTTTCGGAAACACATCCGGGTATTCGCGTACTATCGGTACTGGTTCCAACTTCAACTCAGATTCTTTAGTATTCAACACAAAAGCAAGGTAAGCTTCATATCCTTTTCTCACATACCTTTGTACCGTCATCGAGGTAATCACAACTGGCGGAGTATCTAACTCAGTTGAATCAATCCAGAGAATCTCACCATCTGAGCATTTCAATTCGATATACTTGCTACCACAATTTACAATCATATCATGCACAACTAACCAATCCATGTCAAGAATTACATCAAATTCATCGAAGGGCAAAAGCATAAGATTGGCCAGAAAGCAATGACCTTGGATCGTCAAAGGACAATTCTTACAAACCTTATCTACTAAGATATATATGCATAGAGGGTTCGACACCTTAATCACAAACTCCGTAGGTTCTACAGACATATTCATACTAGACACCAATTTCATGCAAAAATACGAATGGGTCGATCCTGGGTCAATCAAGGCAGTAACATGTACATCATGAAGAGAGAATGTACCCGTAATGACATCAGGAGCAGAGGCTTCCTCTCTAGCACGTATCACGTAAGTTCTTGCCAGGGCCCGAGTCTCTAGTTTTCTAGTTGTGTCCTTCGCAACATTTCAACTGCCACTTGCACTTCCAGGATGTCGAGGCGGTCTACCTCGGGAATTAGGAGCATTAGACTTTGGGGGCTAGATCCACCTCTTTATCAACTCATTCCGGGCAGTCTTTAAGGAAGTGGTCAAGAGAACCACATGTGTAGCATGTACCACTCCTCTTTCGACACTCACCGAAGTGGAATTTGTTGCAACTTCACATCTCGACTTTTGATCATCCACACTTCCCACACTAGTTTCCTTAGGGAAGGAAGACTTCAGGTTGTGACGCTTAGAGCTTCTTGTTCTGCCCGAATATCCCACCGATGTAGTGGAGTGCTCTTGTTGACTCTTCAGTTTTTTTGTGGAAAAAGAGTGTGTTCTGCCACTAAATCTCTTATTCGAAATTCGAGCCTCTCTCTGCTTGCTTTCTTTTATTGTTTAGTTCTTCGGCCTTCTTGGCCTGATCAACCAGTGCTACAAATTCTCGTATCTCAAGGATCTCAATCAACAACTTAATTTCCTCATTCAAGCATTCCTCGAAGTGCTTACACATTTCCGTCTTCGATTGGACCCACACTGTGGCATATTGACTTAACCTTATGAATTCCCTCTCATTTTCTGACACGATCTTTTTTTTTTGCTTGAGTTCTAGGAATTCTTTTCACTTCGAATCTAAAACTCTTTAACTGGTGTATTTCTTTTTAAACTCAATTTGGAAGAACTCCCATGTAATATCTTCATTTGGTACCACTGAAGATACAGTCTTCCACAAGTGATATGCAGTATCCTTTAGAAGAGATACGACACACTTTAAACACTCCTCTTGTGTACATGACAACTCATCCAAAACCCACGTAGTGTTCTCGAGCCAGAACTCAGCTCGTTCAGTATCATCATTAACCTTAACTCTAAACTCTTCAACCCCATATTTTCTAAGTTTGTCCACTAGGGCCTTACCAATTCTCACTGGTGCCATACCTTGTAGCACACTCCCTCAGGCCGAGTAGGGGCGGAGGAGGTCGTGGTATATTAGGGCAGTTTCTTAAGTAATACCCAAACCATTCATCCATCATCTCGAAGAAGGTAGCTCTTGCCTCTTCCCGGCCTTCAGACATAGGTCGTCTACTACTACTATCAATAACTCACTGAATGGAAGCTACAGCATGGCTCTCGGCTCCCTCTGAGTCATATTGAGCCTGATTGGAAGACATTTACTATATTCAAATACAATTAAAAATGGTTAGGAGATGTCACACTATCATAACTTGTATAATGGCATGTATAACTATACTCAATACATGCTACGTTAGTCCTAGAACCGACTAAATTGTAGCTCTGGTACCACTAAATGTAAAACCTCTTACCTGTACTCGAGACCAAGACACAATACGGGGCATTACTGTACACAAACATGACATTTCTAGAAAATCACGGGCTATAAAATTTCGTTCCAAATTAAAACCAATCAAACACATTCATAGTGTCCCTATTATGGGCCTACGAGACCCAAAATATGCATTAAGAATGGTCCGGGACTAAACCGAGGGCTTAAGAAAATCTTAGGAAAATTTCAGGGTTTAAGCCTCACACGCCTGTGTGCAGGCAATGCACACGCCCGTGTCCCTTACCCGTATGGAATTAAATGAATTTATTTTCCATTTCAAACCTATAGAGGTATATCATTATGGCCATATACAAAATGAAAAGGTATATCATTCAAGCCCTTACACTGGCTAACCAATATATCATTCAAGCCCTTACACTAGCTAACCAATGACAATATAACAAAATAACCAAAAACCTATACATGCCATTGTAACAAAGTAAAAGTATCTATATACCAAAGAAAGATAAATTGATAGTGTTGACAATACTCCAATCGTCTTCTAGTCTTCACGAATCCACGAGCTTTGTAAAATAGGAAAATGAAAGGGGGTAAGCATTAACATGTTTAGTAAGTTCAGATAACAGGAAAGTACACTTACCGATTATTTTGCATACAACCATAAAAGATATTCATGCCAAACATGCATAGTATAAATTCCCTATCACATACACTCAATCATCAAGTTATTTCCCTCTCAAGCAATATAGCATTAATCTTGGTGAGCTCATCAATTCAAACATTTCCATTATCGTATCTTATTATAGTCCCATTGAATTTCTCAGAAATCTTGATGGGTATCCCATTTACCGTCAAGTCGTGCTAGTGACCATTTTAAATATACACTCCTGTGAACCTCACTCTTACGGCGGGATTATCAATCCAAGTTAAATCCCTTAGAATATAAATTCAAGGAGTATTGTCGGGATTACCATTCTAGGCTAAATCCCGTACAACGACAATTATTCCAAAATGTTTGAATCTAAAATGCCAGTCTAGGCTAATTTCAGTCCTTAATCATGTTACCCATCTGGGCTAAATCCGCAATGCACATATATTCATCAAGAAGTTCGATCACTTAAGGAACACCCGTCCGGGCTGGATCCTTACTGTACTGAGATCATCGGATTACCCATCCAGGCCAAATCCCTTTCTAAAACACATGCAGGATCTCATGTCATGCAAACAAGACTTTACCCATCGAATCTCCCTTTTTCATTCAACTGGGACAATTGTCATCTTTTTCATTTTACACTACCACATTTCATGGATTGTCATGCAATCAATATCTAAACTAACATACGTTTAAGAATATGCATTTTCAAGTATATTTAAAGTTTACTTTGAGTTACACGAACTTACCTGGTAATTGCTTTGGTTTCGTATTTCAGTTATTCCGAAACCTTTCGTTTTCCACGGTCGACCTCTGGAATTGGTTCCTCGGGGTCTATATCAGTAAAAAATAAATTATTAATAACTCATACTATTCATTTCAGAATTTTCCCCCAGGCAAAATGATCATTTTGGCCCCAACATTTCACATTTTTACAAATTAGTCCCTTGGCTTATATAATGGAATGCATGAAATTCCTTGGTTACCCATGCCTAGCCGAATGTACCCTAAGCTCATAACAGCCCATATTTTCCTCTATTTCACGTTTCTACCACATATTTTATACTTTTTATAAAATGGTCCTTTAGGCCATTTCTGTGAAAATCTTCCTAGTAAAAGTTGTTTACCATCCTTTAAGCTCTCATATTCCTCCATAAATTATTAAAACACAAGCATCTTATACATGCGTAAATTTTCAAACATGAACCCTAACTTGAGATATGGGTAGAAATGGGTAGAGCATGTTACGAGGATCTCAAAATTATAAAGAACATTAAAAACGGGGCTAGGGAGCACTTACTATTAAGCTTGAAATGTTGAAAACCCTAACATATGGAGCTCTAGGAATTTTGGCAGCTGTGGGGAAGAAATGGCTGATTTTGGCTTTCTTTTTCCCATTTTATTAAGTTTATTACCAAATGACCAAAATGCCCTTCCTTACAAAACTCTCAAAATTTTCTATGCATGCTCATTTTTGTCCACAAACTTAGAAATTGGGCAAATTTCTATTTAATACCATCTAATTTATAATTCAAAGCAATTTCATGTAAACTGCTTCTAGAACCCAAGTTTTGCAAATTACTCAATTTGGTCCCTAATTTCCAATTGGACACCTTATACTTAGAATTTCTTCATGAAACTTTAACACATCCTTATTTTCATATCCTAGACCTCATAATGATCATGAAATAATTATTTTAATGTCGGATTTGTGGTCCCAAAACCACTATTACGACTAGGCCTTATTTTAAGAAGTTACAGAGACACACGCCCGTGTCCTTGCTCGTGTAGAAAAAAATAGGCCATTTCCAAGGCCAATTTACCACCCATTTAAGGGCCTCCCTACCAGCATCAAAACCAAACATTTTATACCAAATTCTCAGCCAATTTACAACTAAAACATACATCATTCATGCCATTTCATTAACAACAAATTTCATGCTTTACATTCATACCAAATCATAACAAAAATCCCATAGCAAACTAATACGTTCTAACATATCCAATCTCATGCCAAAATCATAATATTTCCACAACCAAATCACATTACCAAGTTACCAAATTGACCATTCTCTTTGGCCAACCATGAGCACATCATATAGGCATAATTGGCATCACATATCCTATAACAAAATCCAACCATAAGTTCAACCATAATCAAGCCATATCACATGGCTAAATATACACATTACCAAATATATTCACAAACTTCTAGCCTATACATGCCATACTTCAATATATACATTTTCAAAAGGTACCAAATTATAGTTCGATAGTGTGGTGATGATCCTCAATGATCCCCGAGCTCCCAATAGTTTTGATCTTTATAAAATAGTTGAAAACACACACAAAGTAAGCTTTCAAATACTTAGTAAGCCATGTACAAATATATTTCACATATAACATCAATCTAAATCAATTCATTCATATAATTCAAGGCAAAATACATTCACAAAGCCATATATCTTTTATAGTTCATTGGATCATGATTCACATATATATAATATCTCATTCTCACAGTAACTCATACTTATATCATAGGTTCACAAAGGTACATGTACTTACTTTTCATTTTCAAAGATGGTATACAATTCAAACTTACCTGGATTGGATACACATTTACATAGTCATCCATTTTCTCGGAATGCCCGTTGAACCGTTTGAAATCAATAAGGATACTCGGATAGCTCAGAAAGCTCATACAATTCCAATGTGTTAGACGTGGTTTTACATGTAATCAAATATCGATGCCACTGTCCCAGACAAGGTCCTACACGAAAACAAATACGATGTTGATGTCCCAAAAATGGTCTTACACATAAATCATAAGTTGATGCCAACATTCTAGACGTGGTCTTACACGAAAACACATATCAGATCCTATGTCATGACATATGTATCCTAACTATGCCTATGGTTCATACGGACTTTTCGGACGTTGAAACTTTGTCGATAATTTATTGGATATCTTATACTCAACTCATAAAATCATTCATCATTGTTCAAGAGCATATTAACATTGATAATTCAATTCAAAATATGTAACAGCCCTAAATTGACCCTAGTCAGAAAGTGGTTTCGAGACTGCTAAACCGAGTCACCGAAGTATTTGAATATGATATTTATTGTCTAAAATATGTGAATATGAATGTGTGAAAGTTTTAAGCTTCGATGTAGTCGATAGCATGTGAATTTAGTTAATAGGACTTATGTGTGACACTTTTGAAATTTGATAGGTTAATCTATAAGGATCAATTAGTGCATGTTATAAAAATAATGTGTTTGCATGTCAAATTTCCACTTATGATAAGTAGTGGCCGGCCATGATGGGTTATATACATACAATATGTATTAGTTATTAGTTAGTAGCTTTATATTTTATAACATAAATAAATAAAAAGAAAAAAAACAATTCAAATAAGGAAAGGAAGGGTGATGAAAACAAAGCTTGAATTTTTCTTTTCTTGGCCGAATGTAAAGAGGAAGATGGGAGAAAGGCATTCGGTCATCTTAAGTTAACATCAAGGTAAGAAGTTATGTTAATTCTTGAAATTTTGGTTAATCTTGAATGAGGTATCAAGTTATTTTAGTAACCCATATTGAATTTTTTATTGTGGGAATGATTAGGGCTTTCGGCTATGGTAATTAATAAGGGTGATGATTGTTGTTTCATGCTAAACTTAGATGAACAATGGTAGATGAGTGTTTGAACTATACAAATAATCATATGTGAGCATTGGGTGCTAAGGGAAAAGAATCGGCTACCTTATTATGTACCAAGATCGAATGTGAATTTGATTATGTTTGAGTAATTTATATGCTTAAAATTGATGAAGTATAAGTTACCATGTTCTTGCCGAATATGTAATTGATAAAGGAGGAGTTTGTTATTGAACATTAGGCTATGTCCCTAGTGGATGGATGAATTGATAATAATTGTGTATAAAGATTTGCTTTACTATGTTTTGTTAACAAGATGAGAAGTGAGTTAAGATGGTCTTAGTGTACCGATTAGGAGCTAATGAGTTGAGCTTAGTAATAGTATAGATTTCTAATACACCTATGGTAATAGCCGAACATGTAGTTGTTTAATGTTTTGAACAAGTGCCTTTTAGGTGTTCTAAATTGTCTAAATTAGATGTTAATCATCTAAGGGTTCGGCATTGTGCATTCTTGTTAAGAGTTTGAATTGAAATCATGAGGTTTTGTTGACTTGTGTTTAAATGGCATTCGGGCATGGTCTATGGGTGTTTGCAAATCCGGTTTAAGTACATAGGTGCTAAATACCTTGTATTGGAAATTTTGATGTATAAGTAGAAATTAATTAAGATGATATTGGGTAAATTCTTAGCTTAGTTGTGTTAAGTATTCGGCAATATTCATAATAATGAATGTGAGAGTGTATATAAATACGTGGTTGTGCATAACTTAAGTAATCGACTACAATATAAATATACTTATATGTATGTTAGTGCCTTATGTATACACCTTGTGTCATTGAGACATTCGAAAATAAATATGTATTAAAGTTATATTCGTAGTAGTTTAATGTGACTTACCAAGAACACAAATTTGAAAGTGAAATGGTGATAGATTTAAGTAGTAAATTGATTCAAATGAATTGGTTCTAAAATGTATATGAATGCCGTATGATTGTGTTTGATTGAGAAGTAAATTGTTTAATTTAGCTCAAGAGCTTAGAGGATCAAAGTTGGATAAGGGAAAGGAAAAAGTGATCGAATAGTTGTTGAAATCGTTCGACAACATCCGAGGTAAGTTCTTAAGTATTTGAGTTTGATTCCTTTGTAAGTTTTAAGTTTTTAAATGGGATGAATATGAATTAAGTATATATGTTAAGGTCAATGACTTTTCTAAATGACGGCATATATGATATTATGTTTTAAATATGTGAATGAGAACTTTACAGAGTAAATTGTATAAATCAGCTAGGGACAGCAGTAGTAGCTTGTTTTGGAAAAATTACCAAAAATTGTGGGAGTTGAGTTAAAGGCTGAATAAATTATGTAATTAAAGCATGATGCGTCTAGTTTCGTATACAAGAAATCGTGTAAGTAAACAGGCTGCCGATAATGAGACTTTCAAAGTTGTGTGAGACAGAGTCAGAATGGCTCCGAAACCCCCTGTTCAGTATTCAGAAAATCATTATAAATCGTACAAAAATGATTATAAGATAAAATTTTATGCTTAGACTCCTTAATGAGTCTAGTTTCAAACAAAATACACGAGAACATATTTTGAATTCTGTACAATGAGAAATTAAATTCTTAGTGAAGAGTAGTTAGAGTAGTCAAGCAGTGAAATAGGGGAAACTTTGAGAAATATCTGGTATTGATTGGCCAAACCAAAAATTATGAAAATTTTGTGGATAGAGGGTATACGAGTCTATTTTCATGGAAAATTAACGGCACATAATTTGGAATTTCGTAACCCCAGTTACAAATAATTTAATGACTGTTGCTCAGGAAAACAGCTTGTAGAGAATTTGTGGTTATGTTGTAAACATGGATAAAACTTGTTTTAGTTGCTCATAAGCTATTGATTAAACCCATATGTGAATTCTAAATTGTGATATTATAAAATGATATATGAGTGTTAGATGGATCTTTGATATTAAAATTTGTGAAATTGTAAGTTTATAAGTATTCGAATATAAAATGATAGTATGGCTTGAAATTGAATTATTCATTGGAAAATGATAGATGTAGATTCAGCCAAGGCAAATGTGATGAATGTGAACATGCATATGTGTGATAAGGCCGAATGGCCAATGTGATGAATGTGAACATGCACATATGTGATAAGGCCGAATGGCTAATGTGATAAATGTGAACATGCATATGTGTGATAAGGCCGAATGGCCAATGTGATGAATGTGAACATGCACATATGTGATAAGGCCGAATGGCCAATGTGATAAATGTGAACATGCACATATGTGATAAGGCCGAATGGCCAATGTGATAAATGTGAACATGCATATATGTGATAAGGCAGAATGGCCAATGTGATGAGCGTGGAAGTGTATATATGTGGTAAAGCCGATTGGCTAATGCAAAATGTGTATGAGATGGATATGTGGTAAAGGCAAATGGCTAATGTGAGATATGTATGAGATGTGTATATATATATTGTGGCCAAATGACAAACGGCGGAAGGTGTGTTTTATTAGATATTTGATGAGGTAAATGAATTACAAATATGATAGTCGATGTGAATGTTGTAACATGTGAATAAATATGTATGAAACTCTATGATGTAAACCCGGGATTAAAGACCAGATGACCATATGTGGTGACTATGTCTGGGTTAAGACCCGCTGACTTCGTGTGGAGATTTCATCTGAGCTAAAGGTCTCGCCGATAATCCGAGTAGAGTTTAAAGCTATAAGACTTCGCAATAAGAATTGCTTCTAAATATATTCAATGCAAAAGGTTAAACAGGTATGTACTCCAAGTTTATATGTGAGCTTGATTTAAACTAAATCATAAGGCAGTTATGTGATGCATACGTGAGCAATCTATGAGACTATTCTTATGATTATGTGACATCAGATCAGTGTGAAAGGTTATGTGAAATTACACAATATATCTATGTCACATGAGCTCAATTTTATGTGAAAGTTTATCTGCCTATTGTATATGATGAGATGTGCATATTCGGCAAAGGGATAGTATGCCCGAAAGGAGAGTGAAATAAAATACGAACAACTATGTTATAATTTGATTATTATCTGTTGACACTGCTTAAAACTTACTAAGCATTGTAATGCTTACTCCGTTTACTTTGTTTCCTCTGTTTTATAGATCTCATTTGGAAGCTACAGGCTCGGGGATCGTCAGCAACTAGTCACACTATCACTATCCACTGCTTGTTACTGTTATGTTTTGAATTATTTTATGGCATCTATAGAATAAACTAGTGGCGGAAGAATATTTTGGTTAATGTATATAAGCCATGCGAAAATGGAATCTTTTGAATGTTTACTTAGAGAAGTTTAAATTTTATCCCTGGCTGTGCTTAGTACTTATTTAAATGAATGATCTTTATTTCAAGAAAAAGTTCAAAACTTTACGGTTCTGACTTGAGTTACAAGTCCGGTAATGCCCCTTACCTATTCCGGCGACGGTCACGGGATAGGGGTGTTACATTTTATTGGTATCAGAGCTACGGTTTAGTCGATTCTAGGACTAACGTAGCACGTGTGAGTCTAGCTATACATGCCATAAAGTGATAAAATGATAGTGTGATGATTTCTGACAGTTAAAATGTGTTTTTCGTATAATAATAAATTTTGATCCTGAACGAGCTGTGGCAGATGGTATTGAGAGCATTGGAACATGCTTATGATGTGTCAAAATTGAGAAAAGAGTGAATTACGAATATGATATGCTATGTGAAATGTACTTGTTGATTTTGCTATGTGCCTTTTTCAAATGATACAATGAATTTTATGATATGCATATATCATGTGCGAACTAGAAATATAAGCCCTAAGGTATGTGATAAATTTAGTAAGTCTTCGAGTAATGAAACTTAGTTTATGATTTGATTAAGTCATGACATATAAGCATAACGAATAAACGGTGATATAATGATTCTACTTGAATTATTTATTGAGGTGATTAGTTTATACTTGTGACGGGTAGCCGAATGTGTATAGAGATCATGTTATAAAGCCAATCAAAATCATGCTCTTTCTATGTGGCTATTGAGCCGAAATTGGTAAGGTTTGATAAGTGTCTTGTGTTTGAGCTTTAGTAATGAAAATGAAATATGGATGTGCCATGATTTATTGATATATGTGCATGATTATTCGAATGATATCCGGGCTAAGCCCCGAAGAGCATTCGTGCTGGTGATATATCCGGGCTAAGTCCAAAAGAGCATTCGTGCTGGTGATATATCCGGGCTAAGTCCCGAAGAGCATTCGTGCTAGTGATGTATCCGGGCTAAGTCCCGAAGAGCATTCGTGCTGGTGATGTATCCGGGCTAAGTGGTGATGTATCCGGGCTAAGTCTCGAAGAGCATTCGTGCTGGTGATATATCCGGGCTAAGTCCCAAAGACCATTCGTGCTGGTGATATATCCGGGCTAAGTCCCGAAGAGCATTCGTGCTAGTGATGTATCCGGGCTAAGTCCCGAAGAGCATTCGTGCTAGTGATGTATCCGGGACAAGTCCCGAAAAGCATTCGTGCTAGTGATGTATCCGGGCTAAGTCCCAAAGAGCATTCGTGCTGGTGATATATCTGGGCTAAGTCCCGAAGAGCATTCGTGCTAGTGATGTATCCGGGCTAAGTCCCGAAAAGCATTCATGCTAGTGATGTATCCGGGCTAAGTCCCGAAGAGCATTCGTGCTAGTGATGTATCCGGGCTGTCCCGAAAAGCATTCGTGCTAGTAATGTATCCGGGCTAAGTCCCAAAGAGCATTCGTGCTAGTGATATAACCGGGCTAAACCTCGAAGGCATTCGTGCTGGAATCATGAGGCACTGTGTGTGCAAGTTCTTCAACCGAGCACTATGTGTGCCAGATCAGTAGTTGAGGCACTATGTGTGCGAGTTCTTTAATCGAGCACTATGTGTGCGAAATCAGTCAGTGGGCACTGCGTATGCGAAGTGTGTTTCATGTATGACCTCGTGTGAGACGATAGCATTGATTTGTAATAGTAAGTAAGATCTAAAGAGAAAATTCGTTAAACGGACTAACCACTGGTGAACTAATTAGAGTCGGAGATTATACAACATTGTGCCAAATTGGTAATGAAATAAGTTCGAGACATTAAATTGACAAGGTATGTGATATATATATACAATATAAATACGAGATTCTCGGTAAATGCAATTATATGTGCTATTGTGAATAAACACTATTTTGTTAATCATGTTCAAGAAATTATTTTGACTAAGTTTCGACATTTGAAAGTTGGTAAGAATTTCTGATAAAGGGTGATAATTTTGGATATATGAGTTATGTGCTAGAATAAATCTCATGCCAGAATATTATATTAGGCTTTATGCTTATTCGACTGTATACGGGTAACGTTAACTATGAAAGAATATGCTAAATGAAATAAATGTTCAGGTACGTGGAAGTTGATTTTTCCTTTGGAAATAAGTTAAGTTAAATATTGATGCAAGATGTTAACATAATCTCGTATCAGCTTATATATGTTGCTGAATTGAGAATTTAAAACCTTCAGCTACTATATCAGTGGTTACTTGAAATAGCCGAAGATGTGTGCTTTATTGATGAATGGGTGTGTGAAAGATTATCTAAGTTACATGTATAAAAATATATATATATTCACAAGATGTTAAATGAGTGTTGTCATGAACCAAATGAATATATATATTTGAGTTATTCAGGCCTTGTGCCTAGTAGGTTTAGGACCGGTGAAGTGTATACTAGGCTAATAGCCTAATTAGTTGATGGCTATCGAGTTTATTCAGACTTTGGGATTAAGTAGACTAGAACCTGTGTGTGGGGTTCGAGCCTATACCTAGTAGGTTCAGACCGATGAGTAAATTGTGTTATACCTATGTGTGTTATTACCGAAATGAAAAGTAAGTGAGTAAATGTCAATTTTGTGGATCTCTGTGATTTATTATGATCAAACTAAGAAAGTTTTGTTAGTTAAAGCACTGAAGTGTAAGTTCGGAGTTGAGGAAACTAGGTGGGATCTAGAGAACTCAACGAGAGAAAGTTACCCTATCTTATTTGCCGGTAAGATTTTCGGGGACGAAAATTTCTTAAGTGGGGGAGAGTTGTGACAGCCCTAAATTGACCCTAGTCGGAAAGTGGTTTCGGGACCGCTAAACCGAGTCACCGAAGTATTTGAATATGATATTTATTGTCTAAAATATGTGAATATGAATGTGTGAAAGTTTTAAGCTTCGATGTAGTCGATAGCATGTGAATTTAGTTAATAGGACTTATGTGTGACACTTTTGAAATGTGATAGGTTAATCTATAAGGATCAATTAGTGCATGTTATAAAAATAATGTTTTTGCATGTCAAATTTCCACTTATGATAAGTAGCGGCCGGCCATGATGGCTTATATACATACAATATGTATTAATTATTAGTTAGTAGCTTTATATTTTATAACATAAATAAATAAAAAGAAAAAAACAATTGAAATAAGGAAAGGAAGGGTGATGAAAACAAAGCTTGAATTTTTCTCTTCTTGGCCGAATGTAAAGAGGAAGATGGGAGAAAGGCATTCGGTCATCTTAAGTTAACATCAAGGTAAGAAGTTATGTTAATTCTTGAAATTTTGGTTAATCTTGAATGAGGTATCTAGTTATTTTAGTAACCCATGTTGAATTTTTTATTGTGGGAATGATTAGGGCTTTCGGCTATGGTAATTAATAAGGGTGATAATTGTTGTTTCATGTTAAACTTAGATGAACAATGGTAGATGAGTGTTTGAACTATACAAATAATCATATGTGAGCATTGGTTGCTAAGGGAAAAGAATCGGCTACCTTATTATGTACCAAGACCGAATGTGAATTTGATTATGTTTGAGTAATTTATATGCTTAAAATTGATGAAGTATAAGTTACCATGTTCTTCCCGAATATGTAATTGATAAAGGAGGAGTTTGTCATTGAACATTAGGCTATGTCCCTAGTGGATGGATGAATTGATAATAATTGTGTATAAAGATTTGCTTTACTATGTTTTGTTAACAAGATGAGAAGTGAGTTAAGATGGTCTTAGTGTACCGATTAGGAGCTAAGGAGTTGAGCTTATTAATAGTATAGATTTCTAATGCACCTATGGTAATAGCCGAACATGTAGTTGTTTAATGTTTTGAACAAGTGCCGTTTAGGTGTTCTAAATTGTCTAAATTAGATGTTAATCATCTAAGGGTTCGGCATTGTGCATTCTTGTTAAGAGTTTGAATTGAAATCATGAGGTTTTGTTGACTTGTGTTTAAATGGCATTCGGGCATGGTCTATCGGTGTTTGCAAATCCGGTTTAAGTACATAGGTGCTAAATACCTTGTATTGGAAATTTTGATGTATAAGTAGAAATTAATTAAGATGATATTGGGTAAATTCTTAGCTTAGTTGTGTTAAGTATTCGGCAATATTCATAATAATGAATGTGAGAGTGTATATAAATACGTGGTTGTGCATAACTTAAGTAATCGACTACAATATATATATACTTATATGTATGTTAGTGCCTTATGTATACACCTTGTGTCATTGAGACATTCAAAAATAAATATGTATTAAAGTTATATTCGTAGTAGTTTAATGTGACTTACCAAGAACACAAATTTGAAAGCGACATGGTGATAGACTTAAGTAGTAAATTGATTCAAATGAATTGGTTCTAAAATGTATATGAATGCCATATGATTGTGTTTGATTGGGAAGTAAATTGTTTGATTTAGCTTAAGATCTTAGAGGATCAAAGTTGGATAAGGGAAAGGAAAAAGTGATCGAATAGTCGTTGAAATCGTTCGACAACATACGAGGTAAGTTCTTAAGTATTTGAGTTTGATTCCTTTGTAAGTTTTAAGTTTTTAAATGGGATGAATATGAATTAAGTATATACGTTAAGGTCAATGACTTTTCTAAATGACGGCATATATGATATTATGTTTTAAATATGTGAATGAGAACTTTACAGAGTAAATTGTATAAATCAGCTAGGGACAGCAGCAGTAGCGTGTTTTGGAAAATTACCATAAATTGTGGGAGTTGAGTTAAAGGCTAAATAAATTATGTAATTAAAGCATGATGCGTCTACTTTCGTATACAAGAAATTGTGTAAGTAAAGGGGTTGCCGATAATGAGACTTTCAATGTTGTGTGAGATAGAGTCAGAATGGCTCTGAAACCCCCTGTTCAGTATTCAGAAAATCATTATAAATCGTACAACAATTATTATAAGATAAAATTTTATGCTTAGACTCCTTAATGAGTCTAGTTTCAAACAAAATAAACGAGAACATATTTTGAATTCTGTACAATGAGAAATTAAATTCTTAGTGAAGAGTAGTCAGAGTAGTCAAGCAGTGAAATAGGGCAAACTTTGAGAAATATCTGGTATTGATTGGCCAAACCAAAAATTCTGAAAATTTTCTGGATAGAGGGTATTCGAGTCTATTTTCATGGAAAATTAACGGCACATAATTTGGAATTTCGTAACCCCAGATACAAATAATTTAACGACTGTTGCTCAGGAAAATAGCTTGTAGAGAATTTGTGGTTATGTTGTAAACATGGATAAAACTTGTTTTAGTTGCTCATCAGCTATTGATTAAACCCATACGTGAATTCTAAATTGTGATATTATAAAATGATTTATGAGTGTTAGATGGATCTTTGATATTAAAATTTGTGAAATTGTAAGTTTATAAGTATTCGAATATGAAATGATAGTATGGCTTGAAATTGAATTATTCATTGGAAAATGATAGATGTAGATTCAGCCAAGGCAAATGTGATGAATGTGAACATGCATATGTGTGATAAGGCCGAATGGCCAACGTGATGAATGTGAACATGCACATATGTGATAAGGCTGAATGGCCAATGTGATAAATGTGAACATGCATATGTGTGATAAGGCCGAATGGCCAATGTGATGAATGTGAACATGCACATATGTGATAAGGCCGAATGGCCATTGTGATAAATGTGAACATGCATATGTGTGATAAGGCCGAATGGCCAATGTAATGAATGTGAACATGCACATATGTGATAAGGCCGAATGGCCAATGTGATAAATGTGAACATGCACATATGTGATAAGGCCGAATGGCCAATGTGATAAATGTGAACATGCATATATGTGATAAGGCAGAATTGCCAATGTGATGAACGTGGAAGTGTATATATGTGGTAAAGCCGAATGGCTAATGCGAAATGTGTATGAGATGGATATGTGGTAAAGCCAAATGGCTAATGTGAGATATGTATGAGATGTGTATATATATTGTGGCCAAATGACAAACGGTGGAAGGTGTGTTTTATTAGATATTTGATGAGGTAAATGAATTACAAATATGATAGTGGATGTGAATGTTGTAACATGTGAATAAATATGTATGAAACTCTATGATGTAAACCCGGGATTAAAGACCAGATGACCATATGTGGTGACTATGTCTGGGTTAAGACCCGCTGACTTCGTGTGGAGATTTCATCTGAGCTAAAGGTCTCGCCGATAATCCGAGTAGAGTTTAAAGCTATAAGACTTCGCAATAAGAATTGCTTATAAATATATTCAATGCGAAAGGTTAAACAGGTATGTACTCCAAGTTTATATGTGAGCTTGATTTAAACTAAATCATAAGGCAGTTATGTGATGCATACGTGAACAATCTATGAGACTATTCTTATGATTATGTGACATCAGATCAGTGTGAGAGGTTATGTGAAATTACACAATATATCTATGTCACATGAGCTCACTTTTATGTGAAAGTTTATCTGCCTATTGTATATGATGAGATGTGCATATTCGGCAAAGGGATGGTATGCCCGAAGGAAGAGTGAAATAAAAATACGAACAACTATGTTATAATTTGATTATTATCTGTTGACACTGCTTAAAACTTACTAAGCATTGTAATGCTTACTCCGTTTACTTTGTTTCCTCTGTTTTATAGATCTCATTTGGAAGCTACAGGCTCAGGGATCGTCAGCAACTAGTCACACTATCACTATCCACTGCTTGTTACTGTTATGTTTTGAATTATTTTCTGGCATCTATAGAATAGACTAGTGGCGGAAGAATATTTTGGCTAATGTATATAAGCCATGCGAAAATGGCATCTTTTGAATGTTTACTTTGAGAAGTTTAAATTTTATCCTTGGCTGTGCTTAGTACTTATTTAAATGAATGATCTTTATTTCAAGAAAAAGTTCAAAATTTTACGGTTCTGACATAAGTTACAAGTCCGGTAATGCCCCTTACCTATTCCGGCGACGGTCACGGGATAGGGGTGTTACATTTTATTGGTATCAGAGCTACGGTTTAGTCGATTCTAGGACTAACGTAGCACGTGTGAGTCTAGCTATACATGCCATAAAGTGATAAAATGATAGTGTGATGATTTCTGACAAATAAAATGTGTTTTTCGTATAATAATAAATTTTGATCCTGAACGAGCTGTGGCAGATGGTATTGAGAGCATTGGAACATGCTTATGATGTGTCAAAATTGAGAAAAGAGTGAATTACGAATATGATATGCTATGTGAAATGTACTTGTTGGTTTTGCTATGTGCCTTTTTCAAATGATGCAATGAATTTTATGATATGCATATATCATGTGCGAACTAGAAATATAAGCCCTAAGGTATGTGACAAATTTAGTAAGTCTTCGAGTAATGAAATTTAGTTTATGATTTGATTAAGTCATGACATATAAGCATAACGAATAAACGGTGATATAATGATTCTACTTGAATTATATATTGAGGTGATTAGTTTATACTTGTGACGGGTAGCCGAATGTGTATAGAGATCATGTTATAAAGCCAATCAAAATCATGCTCTTTGTATGTGGCTATTGAGCTGAAATTGGTAAGGTTTGATAAGTGTCTTGTGTTTGAGCTTTAGTAATGAAAATGAAATATGGATGTGTCATGATTTATTGATATATGTGCATGATTATTCGAATCATATCCGGGCTAAGTCCCGAAGAGCATTCGTGCTGGTGATATATCCGGGCTAAGTCCCGAAGAGCATTCGTGCTGGTGATATATCCGGGCTAAGTCCCGAAGAGCATTCGTGCTAGTGATGTATCCGGGCTAAGTCCCGAAGAGCATTCGTGCTAGTGATGTATCCGGGCTAAGTCCCGAAGAGCATTCGTGCTGGTGATATATTCGGGCTAAGTCCCGAAGAGCATTCGTGCTGGTGATATATCCGGGCTAAGTCTCAAAGAGCATTCGTGCTGGTGATATATCCGGCCTAAGTCCCGAAGAGCATTCATGCTGGTGATATATCCGGCCTAAGTCCCGAAGAGCATTCGTGCTAGTGATGTATCCGGGCTAAGTCCCGAAAAGCATTCGTGCTAGTGATGTATCCGGGACAAGTCCTGAAAAGCATTCGTGCTAGTGATGTATCCGGGCTAAGTCCCAAAGAGCATTCGTGCTGGTGATATATCTGGGCTAAGTCCCGAAGAGCATTCGTCCTAGTGATGTATCCGGGCTAAGTCCCGAAAAGCATTCGTGCTAGTGATGTATCCGGGCTAAGTCCCGAAGAGCATTCGTGCTAGTGATATAACCGGGCTAAACCTCGAAGGCATTCGTGCTGGAATCATGAGGCACTGTGTGTGCAAGTTCTTCAACCGAGCACTATGTGTGCCAGATCAGTAGTTGAGGCACTATGTGTGCGAGTTCTTTAATCGAGCACTATGTGTTGGAAATCAGTCAGTGGGCACTGCGTATGCGAAGTGTGTTTCATGTATGACCTCGTGTGAGACGATAGCATTGATTTGTAATAGTAAGTAAGATCTAAAGAGAAAATTCGTTAAACAGACTAACCACTGGTGAACTAATTAGAGTCGGAGATTATACAACATTGTGCCAAATTGGTAATGAAATAAGTTCGAGACATTAAATTAACAAGGTATGTGATATATATATACATTATAAATACAAGATTCTCGGTATATGCAATTATATGTGCTGTTGTGAATAAACACTATTTTGTTAATCATGTTCAAGAAATTATTTTGACTAAGTTTCGACATTTGAAAGTTGGTAAGAATTTCTGATGAAGGGTGATAATTTTGGATATATGAGTTATGTGCTAGAATAAATCTCATGCCAGAATATTATATTAGGCTTTATGCTTATTCGACTGTATACGGGTAACGTTAACTATGAAAGAATGTGCTAAATGAAATAAATGTTCAGGTACGTGGAAGTTGATTTTTCCTTTGGAAATAAGTTAAGTTAAATATTGATGCAAGATGTTAACATAATCTCGTATCAGCTTATATATGTTGCTGAATTGAGAATTTAAAACCTTCAGCTACTGTATCAGTGGTTACTTGAAATAGCCGAAGATGTGTGCTTTATTGATGAATGGGTGTGTGAAAGATTATCTAAGTTACATGTATAAAAAATATATATATATTCACAAGATGTTAAATGAGTGTTGTCATGAACCAAATGAATATATATATTTGAGTTATTCAGGCCTTGTGCCTAGTAGGTTTAGGACCGGTGAAGTGTATACTAGGCTAATAGCCTAATTAGTTGATGGCTATCGAGTTTATTCGGACTTTGGGATTAAGTAGGCTAGAACCTGTGTGTGGGGTTCGAGCCTATACCTAGTAGGTTCAGACCGATGAGTAAATTGTGTTATACCTATGTGTGTTATTACCGAAATGAAAAGTAAGTGAGTAAATGTCAATTTTGTCGATCTCTGTGATTTATTATGATCAAACTAAGAAAGTTTTGTTAGTTAAAGCACTGAAGTGTAAGTTCGGAGTTGAGGAAACTAGGTGGGATCTAGAGAACTCAACGAGAGAAAGTTACCCTATCTTATTTGCCGGTAAGATTTTCGGGGACGAAAATTTCTTAAGTGGGGGAGAGTTGTAACAGCCCTAAATTGACCCTAGTCGAAAAGTGGATTCAGGACCGCTAAACCGAGTCACCGAAGTATTTGAATATGATATTTATTGTCTAAAATATGTGAATATGAATGTGTGAAAGTTTTAAGCTTCGATGTAGTCGATAGCATGTGAATTTAGTTAATAGGACTTATGTGTGACACTTTTGAAATGTGATAGGTTAATCTATAAGGATCAATTAGTGCATGTTATAAAAATAATGTGTTTGCATGTCAAATTTCCACTTATGATAAGTAGCGGCCGGCCATGATGGCTTATATACATACAATATGTATTAATTATTAGTTAGTAGCTTTATATTTTATAACATAAATAAATAAAAAGAAAAAAAAACAATTGAAATAAGGAAAGGAAGGGTGATGAAAACAAAGCTTGAATTTTTCTCTTCTTGGCCGAATGTAAAGAGGGAGATGGGAGAAAGGCATTCGGTCATCTTAAGTTAACATCAAGGTAAGAAGTTATGTTAATTCTTCAAATTTTTGTTAATCCTGAATGAGGTATCAAGTTATTTTAGTAACCCATGTTGAATTTTTTATTATGGGAATGATTAAGGCTTTCGGCTACGGTAATTAATAAGGGTGATGATTGTTGTTTCATGTTAAACTTAGATGAACAATGGTAGATGAGTGTTTGAACTATACAAATAATCATATGTGAGCATTGGGTGCTAAGGGAAAAGAATCGGCTACCTTATTATGTACCAAGACCGAATGTGAATTTGATTACGTTTGAGTAATTTATATGCATAAAATTGATGAAGTATAAGTTACCATGTTCTTGCCGAATATGTAATTGATAAAGGAGGAGTTTGTTATTGAACATTAGGCTATGTCCCTAGTGGATGGATGAATTGATAATAATTGTGTATAAAGATTTGCTTTACTATGTTTTGTTAACAAGATGAGAAGTGAGTTAAGATGGTCTTAGTGTACCGATTAGGAGCTAAGGAGTTGAGCTTATTAATAGTATAGATTTCTAATGCACCTATGGTAATAGCCGAACATGTAGTTGTTTAATGTTTTGAACAAGTGCCATTTAGGTGTTCTAAATTGTCTAAATTAGATGTTAATCATCTAAGGGTTCGACATTGTGCATTCTTGTTAAGAGTTTGAATTGAAATCATGAGGTTTTGTTGACTTGTGTTTAAATGGCATTCGGGCATGGTCTATGGGTGTTTGCAAATCCGGTTTAAGTACATAGGTGCTAAATACCTTGTATTGGAAATTTTGATGTATAAGTAGAAATTAATTAAGATGATATTGGGTAAATTCTTAGCTTAGTTGTGTTAAGTATTCGGCAATATTCATAATAATGAATGTGAGAGTGTATATAAATACGTGGTTGTGCATAACTTAAGTAATCGACTACAATATATATATACTTATATGTATGTTAGTGCCTTATGTATACACCTTGTGTCATTGAGACATTCGAAAATAAATATGTATTAAAGTTATATTCGTAGTAGTTTAATGTGACTTACCAAGAACACAAATTTGAAAGCGAAATGGTGATAGACTTAAGTAGTAAATTGATTCAAGTGAATTGGTTCTAAAATGTATATGAATGCCATATGATTGTGTTTGATTGGGAAGTAAATTGTTTGATTTAGCTCAAGAGCTTAGAGGATCAAAGTTGGATAAGGGAAAGGAAAAAGTGATCGAATAGTCGTTGAAATCGTTCGACAACATCCGAGGTAAGTTCTTAAGTATTTGAGTTTGATTCCTTTGTAAGTTTTAAGTTTTTAAATGGCATGAATATGAATTAAGTATATACGTTAAGGTCAATGACTTTTCTAAATGACGGCATATATGATATTATGTTTTAAATATGTGAATGAGAACTTTACAGAGTAAATTGTATAAATCAGCTAGGGACAGCAGCAGTAGCGTGTTTTGGAAAAATTACCATAAATTGTGGGAGTTGAGTTAAAGGCTGAATAAATTATGTAATTAAAGCATGATGCGTCTAGTTTCGTATACAAGAAATCGTGTAAGTAAAGGGGTTGCCGATAATGAGACTTTCAAAGTTGTGTGAGACAGAGTCAGAATGGCTCCGAAACCCCCTATTCAGTATTCGGAAAATCATTATAAATCGTACAACAATTATTATAAGATAAAATTTTATGCTTAGACTCCTTAATGAGTCTAGTTTCAAAAAGAATAAACGAGAACATATTTTGAATTCTGTAAAATGAGAAATTAAATTCTTAGTGAAGAGTAGTCAGAGTAGTCAAGCAATGAAATAGGGGAAACTTTGAGAAAAATCTGGTATTGATTGGCCAAACAAAAAATTCTGAAAATTTTGTGGATAGAGGGTATACGAGTCTATTTTCATGGAAAATTAACGGCACATAATTTGAAATTTCGTAACCCCGGTTACAAATAATTTAACAACTGTTGCTCAGGAAAATAGCTTGTAGAGAATTTGTGGTTATGTTGTAAACATGGATAAAACTTGTTTTAGTTTCTCATAAGCTATTGATTAAACCCATACGTGAATTCTAAATTGTGATATTATAAAATGATATATGAGTGTTAGATGGATCTTTGATATTAAAATTTGTGAAATTGTAAGTTTATAAGTATTCGAATATGAAATGATAGTATGGCTTGAAATTGAATTATTCATTGGAAAATGATAGATGTAGATTCAGCCAAGGCAAATGTGATGAATGTGAACATGCATATGTGTGATAAGGCCGAATGGCCAGTGTGATAAGGCCGAATGGCCAATGTGATGAATGTGAACATGCACATATGTGATAAGGCCGAATGGCCAATGTGATAAATGTGAACATGCATATGTGTGATAAGGCCGAATGGCCAATGTGATGATGTGAACATGCACATATGTGATAAGGCCGAATGGCCAATGTGATGAATGTGAACATGCACATATGTGATAAGGCCGAATGGCCAATGTGATAAATGTGAACATGCATATGTGTGATAAGGCCGAATGACCAATGTGATGAATGTGAACATGCACATATGTGATAAGGCCGAATGTCCAGTGTGATAAATGTGAACATGCACATATGTGATAAGGCCGAATGGCCAATGTGATAAATGTGAACATGCATATATGTGATAAGGCAGAATGGCCAATGTGATGAACGTGGAAGTGTATATATGTGGTAAAGCCGAATGGCTAATGCGAAATGTGTATGAGATGGATATGTGGTAAAGCCAAATGGCTAATGTGAGATATGTATGAGATGTGTATATATATATATTGTGGCCAAATGACAAACGGCGGAAGGTGTGTTTTATTAGATATTTGATGAGGTAAATGAATTACAAATATGATAGTCGATGTGAATGTTGTAACATGTGAATAAATATGTATGAAACTCTTTGATGTAAACCCGGGATTAAAGACCAGATGACCATATGTGGTGACTATGTCTGGGTTAAGACCCGCTGACTTCTTGTGGAGATTTCATCTGAGCTAAAGGTCTCGCCGATAATCCGAGTAGAGTTTAAAGCTATAAGACTTCGCAATAAGAATTGCTTATAAATATATTCAATGCGAAAGGTTAAACAGGTATGTACTCCAAGTTTATATATAAGCTTGATTTAAACTAAATCATAAGGCAGTTATGTGATGCATACGTGAGCAATCTATGAGACTATTCTTATGATTATGTGACATCGGATCAGTGTGAGAGGTTATGTGAAATTACACAATATATCTATGTCACATGAGCTCACTTTTATGTGAAAGTTTATCTGCCTATTGTATATGATGAGATGTGCATATTTGGCAAAGGGATAGTATGCCCGAAGGAAGAGTGAAATAAAAATACGAACAACTATGTTATAATTTGATTATTATCTGTTGACACTGCTTAAAACTTACTAAGCATTGTAATGCTTACTCCGTTTACTTTGTTTCCTCTGTTTTATAGATCTCATTTGGAAGCTACAGGCTCGGGGATCATCAGCAACTAGTCACACTATCACTATCCACTGCTTGTTACTGTTATGTTTTGAATTATTTTATGGCATCTATAGAATAGACTAGTGGCGGAAGAATATTTTGGTTAATGTATATAAGCCATGCGAAAATGGCATCTTTTGAATGTTTACTTAGAGAAGTTTAAATTTTATCGTTAGCTGTGCTTAGTACTTATTTAAATGAATGATCTTTATTTCAAGAAAAAGTTCAAAATTTTACGGTTCTGACATGAGTTACAAGTCCGGTAATGCCCCTTACCTATTCCGGCGACGGTCACGGGATAGGGGTGTTACAAAATTCATTTATTTGTATACCGACTTACCTCGTACGGATTTGAATAGACAGAATCGGCTACTCGACAACTTTCGACTTTTCCTGATCTAATTCTGTTTTCTTTGGTTCTTGGTCTATATAAATTCAAATTTAACTAATTCAAACTCACATTCATTCAAATTAATCCAAAAACACATATTTAGGGCATTTTACAAATTAGCCCTCACATTTTCACATTTTGACATTATAGTCTTTAATTCACAAAATCACAAAATACACAAACTTTTCATACACACTTGCTTAGCCAAATATACTTGGTGTTCATATAAGCCCATATGTTTCATTTATTTCATATTTTAGTCCCTCAATTGACAAATTTCACAATTTAGTCCATTTTACTCAAATTCATTGAAAATCCAAAGACAAAATATATTAACCCAACATCAAGCTTCAATAAACTATCATCAAACTTCATAAAAATCATAATTTCATCAATGGCTCAACTCAAAATCATCAACAATTTCAGAAATTGAAACATGGGCTTGATAGATTACTAAGGAATGATTACAAACACATAGAAATTATCAAAAATCAAACAAAAACATACCTTAATTAAGCCAAACCATAGCTGAACCCTAGCAAGCTTTTATCTTTTCTTTTTCCTTTGATTTTTGGCAATATAAGATGTTTATGGCCTAATTTCATACTTTGTTTTATTTAATTCTTATTAATACATCATTTACCATATTAACCTTACTAAATCATTAACATATAACATATAAACCATGGACATAAATGTCCACCAACCTTTACAATAGTTAAATTTCAACATAAGGACCTTTCAATTAATAAGCCAAATCAAATAAGCACTTTTAACAATTAGCAAGCCACTTTTATACTTTATGCGATTAAGCCCTTTTTCATAATTAAGCACACATACGATCAAATTTTCATACGAAATTTTTACACATACTAATTCACATATAATAAACTCAGAAAATAATATTAAAATATTTTTTTGAATCGAATTCACGTTCCTGAAACCACTATTCTGACTAGGGTCTAAACCGGGCTATTACAACTCTCCCCCCTTAGGGATTTTCATCTCGAAAATCTTACCGTTGAACAGATTTGGATATTGTTATTTCATAGCATCTTCGGGATCCCACGTAGCCTCTTTAACATCATGTCGATGCCACAATACTTTAACTAATGAAATTCTCTTATTTCATAATTCTTTAACCTCGCGAGCTAAAATGCGGATCGGTTTTTCATCGTAGGTCATATCGGACTGAATCTCAATCTCAGACGAAGAAATCACATGCAAGGGTCAGATCTGTATTGATGAAGCATCGATACGTGAAGCACATTCTCATCGTACCGTCTTTCTTTTTCACAAACAGAACTGGTGCACCCCAAAGTGAAAAACTCGGCCTTGCAAATCCTCTATCTATCAACTCTTGCGACTGAGACTTTAATTCTTTTAACTCGGTCAGATCCATTCTAACGAAGCTATCAAAATTAGAGTAGTTCCAGGTACTAACTTTATGCCAAATTCAACTTCTCGGATTGGAGGTAATCCCGAAAGTTCTTCAGGAAACACATCAGGGAATTTACAAAAAACAGGTACTAATTCCACTTTCTTTTCTATTACTTTTGAATCAATCACATAAGCAAAATAAGCTTCACAAACTTTTCTCACAATACTCAGAGCTTTCATTGACGAAATCACAGCTGGTAACCCATTCAAATCACTAGATTCAATTCGAACTATTCCATCATTCTTGCATCTCAAATCAATAGTTTTTATTTGCAATTCACAACAGCATCGTGCAAAGTTAACCAATCCATACCCAAAATTATATCAAACTCATCAAAAGGTAATAACATCAGATCGGCCGGAAAACAAATTTCTCAAAACATTAACGAACAATTCTTGCAGACTTTGTCAACCAAAACACTTTTACCTAAGGGGTTTGATACTCTAATCACAAATTCAATAGACTCTACTGGAAAAGTCTTACTGGATACTAAATTCATACATATATACGAATGTGTAGATCCTGGATCTATCAATGCAATCACAGAAGTGTAGTAAAGAGTAAAAGTACCAGTTATAACATCTAAAGACGAAGCTTCCTCACGAGCTCAAATGGCGTAGGCTCTCGCAAGTGCGCGAGTCTCAGGTCTAACAGTCATATCTTTAGTTCCCCTCTAGCTGCAACTCACATTTCCCGTATTTCTGGGTGGTCTACCTCCAGTTGAGGTGTTACTCGGTCCCAGATTTTGTGATATCTCTTATTCAACAGACTCGGGACAATCTCGGATAAAGTGATCTAAAGATCCATATTTGAAATAAGCCCGATCATACAGTCTAAAATTGCCAAGATGTCTTTTACCGCAGTGTTTACACTCAGGTCAATCTAATCGGACATTTCTAACACTTACAACAGAAGTAGCTGGAGCTTTAAAGCTCGAATGTGATCTAGTACGATCTCTACTCAAATGCCCCACATTAGCCATTGAATGGCTATAATCATCTCGAAACTTCTTTGATACAGACTGAAATGATCAACTTGTGGATCTTTTTCTCACATCTCTAGCTTTTGAATCAGCTTTTCTTTTTTCTTTACCGAGCTCTTCAGCTTTACATGCTCGTTCAACAAGTACAACAAACTCTTTTATCCCTAGAACCCCAACTAACAATTTGATGTCTTCATTCAAGCCATCCTCGAATCTCTTACATATAATTGCTTCAGTCGAGACACATTCTCGTGCATATTGACTCAGCCTCACAAATTCTCTTTCGTATTCTGTAACAGACATACAACCTTGTTTCAGCTCAATAAACTCTTTGCTTTTCTGATCGATAAATCTCTGACTAATGTATTTCTTTCGGAATTCAGCTTGAAAGAAATCCCAGGTGACTCGTTCCCTTGGAACCACAAATATTAATGTCTTTCACTAATGATAAGTCGCATCTCTCAAAAGCGAAACGTCACACTTAAGACATTCATTTGGAGTCACTGACAATTCATCAAACACTCTTATCGTATTCTCTAACCAGAACTCAGCTTTCTCAGCATCATCATTAGTAGAAGTACAGAGCTCTTCGGCCCCATATTTTCTAGTTTTGTTAACCAGAGGCTTATTCAACTGAATCGAATTAGCTTGTGGCATAACAGGGACTTGCAGAGGATTGACTGGGGGTGAAGGTTGTGGCATAGCCGGATTAGTTCGAATATATTGGGTGAACCAATCATTAATCATTTGATAGAAGGCTTGTTTAGCCTCTCCGTCACAACTACTCGTAGTCAGTCTAGAACCAGATGGCACAGTCCCTTGCGCAAGTGCAGGCACATTACTTTTGACATCGTCAGCCACGGCTCGTTCGGGATCCATTTGCTATATAAAAACACATTTCCATTGTTAGGATTCATCAAACTATCGTAGTTCATAAATATGACATGTATAGCTAGACTCACATATGCTATGTTAGTCCTAGAATCGACTAAATCGTAGCTCTGATACCAACCAAACATAACACCTCTAACCCGTATCCATCGTCGGAATAGGGTTAAAGGCATTTCCGGACATATCAAAACATTCACATATACTTAAGCATAACATAATCAAAACATATAATAATCATTCACAATTGTCTCTTATATAAGTCTTCAAGACCTTAAACATGCTTTAGAAAGGGGTTGGGACTAAACCGAGCTCATATAAAATTTTTTAAAACTTAAATATTTTTCAAAGTTATAAAGGTCACACGCCAGTGTAAACAGGCCGTGTGCCTCCCACGGCATTAGACACGCCCGTGTGTCTAGGCCGTGGCAAAACAGGGCATACATACTGACTTGTCCACACGGCCATAAGACACACCCGTGTGCCAGGCCGTGTGAAAATTAAGGAGGCTACTGACTTGGGTCACACGGCTAGTCACACGCCCGTGTGTCTAGCCCGTGCTCGAAACTGACTTGGCCATACGGCCTAGCACACGCCTGTGTGTGCGACTGTGTGGTCTGCCCAGGCTTGTTTCGAAATGGCCATTGGACAAAACAGTTGAGATACACGCCCATGTCCCTGCTTGTATGGACAAAAATAGGCCATTTGCAAGGCCAATTTGCCACCCATTTAAGGGCCTCCCTACAAGCATCAAAACCAAACATTTTATACCAAATTCTCAGCCAATTCACAACTAAAACATACATCATTCATGCCATTTCATTAACAACAAATTTCATGCTTTACATTCATACCAAATCATAACAAAAATCCCATAGCAAACTCATACATTCTAACATATCCAATCTCATGCCAAAATCATAATATTTCCACAACCAAATCACATTACCAACTTACCAAATTGACCATTCTCTTTGGCCAACCATTGGCACATCATATAGGCATAATTGGCATCACATATCATATAACAAAATCCAACCATAAGTTCAACCATAATCAAGCCATATCACATGGCTAAATATACACATTACCAAATATATTCACAAACTTCTAGCCTATACATGCCATACTTCAATATATACATTTTCAAAAGGTACCAAATTATAGTTCGATAGTGTGGTAATGATCCTCAATGATCCCCGAGCTCCCAATAGTTTTGATCTTTATAAAACAGTTGAAAACACACACAAAGTAAGCTTTCAAATACTTAGTAAACCATGTACAAATAAATTTCACACATAACATCAATCTAAATCAATTCATTCATATAATTCAAGGAAAAATACATTCAAATAGCCATATTTCTTTTATAGTTCATTTGATCATGATTCACATATATATAATATCTCATTCTCACAGTAACTCATACTCATATCATAGGTTCACAAAGGTACATGTACTTACCTTTCATTTTCAAAGATGGTATACAATTCAAACGTACCTGGATCGGATACACATTCACATAGTCATCCATTTTCTCAGAATGCCCGTTGAACCGTTTGAAATCAATAAGAATACTCGGATAGCTCGGAAAGCTCATACAATGCCAACGTCCCAGACGTGGTCGTACTTGTAATCAAATATTGATGCCACTATCCCAGACAAGGTCTTACACGAAATCAAATACGATGCCAGTATGGTCTTACATATAAAGCATAAGTCAATGGCAACGTCCCAGACGTGATCTTACACGAAAACACATATCGGATCCTATCTCATGACTTATGTATCCTAACTATTCCTATGGTTCATACAGGACTTTTCAAACGTCAATACTTTGTCGATACTTTCTCAGATATCTCATACTCAACTCATATAATCATTCATCATTGTTCAAAAGCGTATTAACATTGATAATTCAATTCAAAATACATTTATTTTATATCGACTTACCTCGTACGGATTCGAATAGACAGAATCGGCTACTCGACGACTTTCGACTTTCCTCGATCTAAATCTGTTTTCTTTAGTTCTTAATCTATATAAATTCAAATTTAACTTATTCAAACTCACACTCATTCAAATTAATCCAAAAATACATATTTAGGGTATTTTACAAATTAGCCCTCACATTTTCACAATTTGACATTATAGTCCCTAATTCACAAAATCACAAAGTACACAAAATTTTCATACACACTTGCTTAGCCGAATATACTTGGTGTTCATATAAGCCCATATGTTTTGTTTATTTCACATTTTAGTCCCTCTATTTACAAATTTCACAATTTAGGCCATTTTACTCAAATTCATCAAAAATCCAAAGACAAAATATATTAACCCAAAATTAAGCTTCCATAAACTATCATCAAACTTCATAAAAATCATAATTTCATCAATGGCTCAACTCAAAATCATCAAAAATTTCAAAAATTGAAACATAGGCTTGATAGATTACTAAGCAATGATCACAAAACGTAGAAATTATCAAAAATCAAACAAAAACATACCTTAATTAAGCCAAACCATAGCCGAACCCTAGCAAGCTTTTATCTTTTCTTTTTCCTTTGATTTTCGGCAATATAAGATGTTTATGGCCTAATTTCATACTTTGTTTTATTTAATTCTTATTAATACATCATTTACCATATTAACCTTACTAAATCATTAACATATAACATATAAACCATGGACATAAATGTCCACCAACCTTTACAATGGTTAAATATCAACATAAGGACCTCCCAATTAATAAGCCAAATCAAATAAGCACTTTTAACAATTAGCGAGCCAGTTTTATACTTTATACGATTAAGTCTTTTTTCATAATTAAGCACACATACGATTAAATTTTCACACGAAATTTTCACACATACTAATTCACATATAATAAACTCAGAAAATAATATTAAAATATTTTTATGACACGGATTCGTGGTCCCAAAAATACTATTTCGACTAGGGTCTAAACAGGGTTGTTACACATTTTCTACCATTAACCATCAAAATACACAAATATTCAATATGGGTAAAATTTTAGACTTTGATTTTCTTTCAAATTATCCTTAGAATAGCCAAATCATGTTACAACATTCACAAAAATGTAAAAATCATTAAAAACGGGACAAGAATGGACTTATAATCGAGCTTGAAAGTGGCCAAACTCTAACTATGTCTTCTCTTGAGAAATTCGGCTATGGAGGGACTAAATTGGGGAAGATGACATCTTTTTATTAGTTTTATTTGTCTTTATTTACCAAATGACCAAAATGCTCTTCACTTAAAACTTTGAAATTTTATCTAACCATGTCTATTTTTTTCCAACTTAAAGTATAATGGTCTAATTACCATTTAAGGACCTCCAATTTAAAATTTCATTTCAATTAGACACTCTAGCTTCTAGAACACACATTTTGCACCTATTGCAGTTCAGTCTTATTAGTCAAATTAGACACTCAATAGATAAAATTTCTTAATGAAATTTTCACACAATCATTCAATCATATTGTAAACCTTACAGAAATGATAAAATAAATATTTCTACTTCATATTCGTGGTCCCGAAACCACTATTCTGATTTGTCCCAAAACGGACTGTTACATATATGTCTGTGTCTCAGCCCGTGTGGACAAAAATTGGCTATTTATCAAGCCATTTTATCACCCAATTTGCATGTACCTACACCAAACTCAAATGACAAAATTCATGGCATAAAATAGACATTCAACCAACCTCAATCAAGTATATTTCATACCATTTCAATACTAGAAATACAAGACACACAAATACCACACTATGCCATTCAATTTCATACCAAAACTCATAATCTCAAGTCATCAATATGGCCATTTTCAAACATGCATTATTTTGTCTAATTCACCAACATATCAAATTCAAAACTCAACTATTTGCTACCTAAGCTACTAATTCACAATCCAACCATTCAAAAATCAATTATAAGCCACATCATAAAAGGGTATTAGTACTCATATAATGAAAATACCAACTAAACCAAACATAGGCCAATTTACATGGCTTTACACAAAACTCAACAATACATCATTTACAAGCCAATTCAAATGGCTAAATTCATTGCAAAACTATATATCAAAATGACCATAACTTCTATACATGCCATACACCCAAAATACTTAAGTTTAAAAGTACCAAAGTGATAGGAGGATAGTGTGATGAAGTCTTTGACAACCCCTAATCCGAGCTAGCTTTGAAATTACTATAAAACACGGGAAAAAAAAGTAAGCTATAAAGCTTAATAAGCAGGTATGAAGATCATAAGCAAAACTTACCATTTAATTTACCATTCAAAACAAGCATAGTACATACCACAAAATAACTAACTACAATATTAACATGTATTTAATCATCTATATAACCATGAGTTCACTTATTTCATAAGTTCGATGCATATGCAGTTTCTGTACATACTTGTTTTGATACGTATCTATTCTCACCATTTCATATCTCCAGTATACCCTTTGAACCATATGGAATAATACAGGATACTCGGGAATCTCACACCCTAAGTGTCAATATATATAGTCAAACTTATCTCAATAAATCTTGCACCGAAGTGCCAATACATAGCCGAAGCTATCTCAATATCATATCTCGATAATGCTCACTCTCGAGCAATCAACGAGTCTGCTCACACAAGCTGACGGTCATGACGTAGCTACACAGTGCGCTCACACAAGCTGATAAGAATCCACAACACATGCTGGATAACTCAGCCACTGATAGAACGTACGGACCAGCACCCAAAACAATAGTAACCCCTAATGACATGTCATTCGTATCCTAATCTAATCCTAAGATTCAATCTGGATTTCCAATTTCGAATCTTCATCAAATATGTCTGCAATATCGTATTCACAATTTATAAAATATTAAAGAATTTGAAATACAATTAAAACAAAGCTTATTACATACGAACTTACCTCAGATGCAAAAACAGCAAAACGAGTCGATTAATCCAAAACATTATTCTTTCCTCGATCTAAGCCCATATTTTGCTTTTCTTGATCTATATAATATCAAATTTAGCTTATTTAATAATCTCTGTATTCAATTTAATCCAAAATACACTTTAAAGCCACTTTACACATTTGCCCCTAATATTTCACATTTTTACAATTTAGTCCTTATTTAATAAAATTACAAATTCATGCAATTCAAACACAACTCAGCTATAAGATTTTTAATTAGGTCCCTAAAAGCCCATATTTGTCATTTATTTCACATTTTAACCACAAAATTTTCACATTTCACAATTTAATCCCTAATTTGCATTTTTACTAAAAATCACTTAACAAAACTTGTATAACTATCATCAAATATTCATAATCTATCATCAATCATTAAAGCTCATACATATTCATCAGTGGCAACATCCTAAACCTTTAATAGTTTTATAAATTAGTCCCTAGGCTAGCTAGACCTAGTTGCAACAATCCCAAAAACATAGAAAACATTAAAAACTGAGTCAAAAATGACTTACATGCACTAGGAGAAGTGACCAAATATCCCATGGCTTTTCTCAAGTTAAAAACCGTGGAGAAGACGAATGAAAGAATAAAATTTCTTTTGTTTTATTACATTTACCTTTAATTACCAATTTACACTATTAACCTTTAAAATACTTATTAATTACACCAATACCATGCCACTATCATCCACCATCTCATAAATGGGCTAATTACCACATAAGGACCTCTAATTTTAATCTCCATAGCTATTAGACACCTTTAGCTATTAGAATACAAGTTTTACGCTTTACACGATTTAGTCCTTTTTATCAAATTAAGCATTCAAACGATAAAATTTCTTAACGAAAAATTTCACACAACTATACTATAATGCTATAGACCTTAAAATAATAAAATAATATGACTAAAAACATAGTTTGAAAAATAGACTGTTACATCGGGGGTGTGCTAAACATAGTAGAAAAATCATATGCCCCAAATGTTTACCCAGGAGGTGTGGAGTACTGCGATGGTAATGGGATAAAGATATCAAACGTCATCGATGATCTCAGATCCAGGTGATTAGAGCTGGATCCAACAAACTTCGAATGATATTCGTAGCCTAATGAACCTTGGAAATAGTTTTCGACCCCAAGTCCAGATGATAAGAACTACCCTTAGACTCGGGCATCCGCTCGAGTTCGGGCGAAGGCTCTAGTTCAGGTGCAAGAGGCAAATGTGGGAGCAGATGGGAGGGTTGCCCAAGCCGTGGCATGTGCAGGGGGACTAGCATCGATTGCGTACCAAGGAAATACAGTTTCCCAATCTCGAATACCACTGTATGTACTCTAATGAGGGCTGCAAAATGAAAGAGAGATTCATATGAGGTCTTTTCCCCATCTGGTTGTTCCACACTACAAAATATTGTTGATACATTATCACCCAGTTCATTCCATATTTCGCCCTCTTGTTAATTCTATGGATCTTCCCCAATTTCACTGACAGTGTTGGGATATACTATATGCACCCGAACTATGGTGCGTTGAACAGACAAGGGACTAACAGTCGCAATGTCCGGGAAGGAGTAGGGCATCTAGATAAACTACACAATTAATAACATGATTATAGTAACACGGGTCAAATAAGATAAATAAAGTAATTGCATGTCACGAATAACTTACCCCCTCCCTGGCATGTGTTTCAATCATTTGACAGTATATCGGAATTGTGTATGACCTTCCAATACCCGAATAAGTACTCTATCTACAAAAAAGAAACTTGTTAGAAAAAATTTACACAAAAAAATGTCAAGTAATTTCTATAAAGCTTAAATTTTATCATCTATTCACGTGTAGGAATACATATGCTTGGTGACCAACTGATGCCAAGAAAAACATCTGGTACAGCGCCCAAGACTGCAGCAATATGAGGCAGCCCGCCTATGTCCACGGCACAAGGCTTTTTCATCTGAAAAAGCTCGTGATACAACATAGCCAATACTGCTGAACCCCAACTATACTAACAAATGTTATGCAAATTAGTTAACAAGGTCAAGTACATCAAGTAGACCTTATTGTTTTTTGCATCTAGCATGAGTACACCCCCTATAATATGTATAATGTATGCTCTAGTGGCACACATCACCTTTCACTCAGTAGCAGTACTCGATAAATCCTTGAAATTGGCTTTTAGCCATGAAAACCTCAAACTCGTAAATTTTGACTCAACATCACCGGACGAGCATTCTAGTAAGTCATTACAAAAAGCGACTAGCTCTGAGATCGTACTTACACCTGTGACCGCACTCTCATCAATTGGAAGCCCGAGTTGTAGTGCGACATACTCCAGAGTGATGGTGCACTCCCCACTCCACAAATGAAATGTGTGGGTCTCTAAGCACCACCACTTGACCAAACCGGATATTAAGTCGTATCGCAAATCAAACATCCAAATCAACACCATTGATTCGAATCTGGCTAACTCCAAGTATGACATGAAGCGTTCATCTAAAAAATAGCCTACACCATTCACATGACCCCTCAATGCGAGGTACAGGCCCTAACAATATTAAATTACCAAATAGTGAATATAACCTAATTTAATTCCATAAATGATTTGGAACTTTTTATAAAGGGACCCATGAGTAACAAATAACAATTTTATTACCATCACATTAACTATTTTTTATATGTGACTATTATCGTTAATCAAAGAACCCATTTAGATATCTGCAATTTCAAAAAAAAATGAGTTCAATTAGTTTGTTACAAAAAACACATTTCAGTAATTAATCTGTAATTTGGGCATTTTTATCCCACTAATAGGAAAAGCATTATTAAAATACAGAAATGAGACACCCTAACACAGAGTTGCGAATAACATATTTCGGTAATTAATTTCTAAGATGATCCATTTTAAATAATTATCAAAGCACACAAAAAAACTAAACAGTTTTGTCCACATCACATTTTTTGCCATACTATTAGAGTATATAAAAAACTTATTTACACTAGTTCAATAAATAACAAAATAAAAATATATCATAAATTCCAAATCAATAGTTCTATCTTTTACTTACATAAAAAACAAAAAAAATGTTAAAATAACAGAAATTATCAAAACAAAACAAACCTAATGAGACTATATGTTGTTATTTGCATCTAATAATAATAATAATAATAACATGCCGATCAAAAAATAAAACAAAAACATGCCTGCACACTTTCTTTCAAACAACTTTCCTTTCTTGCAAAACTAATACCTTACAAAAATAATATCTTACAAAAAAATCAAAAAATAAAAATTAATTAAAATATGAATAAATAAATAGAAACATTTCTAAAATAAATAAATAAAATAACATTTATAACCTATAAATCAAAATAAACACTAAACTAAACAAATAATTTATAAATACAAAAAATACCTCTTTTGATATTTTCTATTTAAACCCTAAGTAAAATCCTCTTTTGATCTTTTTTAACTTTTTTTGTTTAAATCCTAAACAAAACCCTCTTTTGATTTTTGTAGACCCCAAAACCCAACAAAACCCTCTCTTCTTTTTTTAACTTCTCCTTTCTCTTCTCTAACCCACTGTTTTTTTTTTTGTTCTCCTTTCTTTTTCTTCTATCTTCTCTACTAATCTCTCTTCTTTTTTTTTTCACTTTTTGCCTTCTCTTCTCTTCTATACTTTGTTTGCTTCTTGTTTTTTCACCTTGGGGGACTATGGTTATAATGTCCCCCAAACCCTTAATTCAGGAGACCCTTAAAGGTCTCATTCCAGCACCCACCAGCAATGTTCTAATGGAGTCAAGTGTTGAAACTAGTGTTGCCTGTCAAGAAGGCTTCACCAACATAGATTCCTTTTACAATTTTCTCCAATTTTTTGTATTTTTTGTATTCGGGTTGTATTCGTGTTAGAATTCAAACTTGTATTTAAAATCGACTTCACCTACAGCCAACCTCTATCAATAAAATATTTAATTTTTTTTAAAGCAAATTACTGACATGTGTTGAAAAAGGGAGTAGTGCTGCCTCTCCACTACCCTCCGCCATTTTCAAGATACCATTTCTATAATTATTGGTGGTGGAAGACTATTTTAGATATATATTTTTTTAATTTTTTTATAGGAGTAAAAAAAACACCCTTATTTAAAATAAAAAATTAGTCAGCTTAGATTGTTTTGCGTTTCTCACGTCTCAAAGATCAATGCTTCTAATTTCTAAATTCAATGCAGGAGTGTCCGTGATGGCGACGTTCCTCTAACCAAAACCAGAGGCATCCCCTGTCCCTAGTCCTCTGTAAAACCTAAATTTAATACTATGAAATGATTTAAGAAAGTGGAATTATCCAAAGAAACTTGCCTTAATTAATTCATTCTAGTTTGATCAATTTTGATAAATAATAATAGTTAGATTCACTGACTTCTTTCATTAGTTTAGTTTATATAGATAAATATATAACTATATTTAAAATGAAGTTCCTAAGATATTGTTTTTTTATTAACATGTGAATATATTGATATTGGTGCAACTTTTTTTAATTCAACATACAAAATTGGTTAATTTTTTTTTGAATTTTTTTTAAAAGAGGATGGTCATTGTTATTAGTGGTGATTAATTTTTTCGTTACGAGTGTTCTCTAAAAAGGTAAATGACTAATCATGAAATATGTTCTATTCATATAGACAACTTATCTTTTTATTATATCTAAATTTGAAATTTAGTATTCATAATTTAATTTCTAACATAATTTGGTTCTTATAATAGTTCATACCGTTAGCATTTTTTATTCAAATGTTACATAATTATATATGATTTGAATGCCTTCGGGATCTCATACATTGTCAAATTGACACATATCTTCCATTTATTTTAGGTTTACATAGTTTTTTACACTATAAAATAATGATCAAATTTTAGTTTTGGTCCCTATACATCCACATTTTCAACATTATTTTTATTGTTACATAATTATCAAGTAATTTTATTTTTATTTTTAAAATGTTACACCAATAAATTTAACAGAATAATTTCAACAATGATAACAATTATACTTAAATTTTAAATCTAATTGGAATATATTGTTGAAAATAAAAATAGAAATTAATTGTTTTATAGAAATTTAAGATGGCGTGTCATTCTCCGGTGACTTGAATTGCTGAGCTGACTTTATTTTCCCAGAGTAGTTTGTAGGATCAACGTTGCAGACACGCATAGCAAGTAATAAATTAATTTGGTAACCTTTAGAAAAGAAAATAATAAAATAAAATAAATGGGCATAAAATTAGAGCAAGTGCAAAGAATTATATTGTTTTCATTGGGAAATAGAACCAACTTTGAAAAACAAAAGGGGAAGCGTGACTCGAAGAAAACTTCATTTAACTTCTCCACGTTGAACATTACCATGCAATGCAAGCATCCCATCTCTTTCGAGAATCTCTCCGGCTAGCAGCAAAGAATAAGTATAACCAGCAACCAAGTAATGAATCACTCACTTGTCTTGACATAACCCAAGTTAACTACCACACTGTCTGAATTTTATTGAATGACTTGTCTCAACAAAGTTGCAATGGCACCTCCTAGTTCTGACCACAAGCGGCCTCACACTCCATCATCTTTCTGCTTTTCTTCATTGAATTTGGTTTGGTTCCTCCTTGTACCTAGTACTGTGTTTTTTCTTGTTTCTACTTTGGCTCCTCATCGACCCTCTATTTCCCCTCTTTCTTCGCTTCTACAAGTGTCATTTTCTAATAATTCCCTCCAACTCCAAGGCTCTTCCATCTTCAATGGATCCTCCATTGATTCTTCTTTCCAGCTGGAAGCTGAAACTGATTATTTTGTCTCTAATATGCCCTTTCCGGATGCAATTATTGAGAAACACACGATTCAACTCGTAAGAATTTCCTTTTACTTTTTCTTTTTTTTTTTCAAAATTTTCTTTTTAGAACCCCTTTCTATGTTTGCTTTCATGAAATTCTATACCGTGGGGTCAAAGCAGGACATGTCGAAGAATAATGAATCTAAACCTGTTGTTGATGTTACGTTGAAAATTGTAAAGAAAAACAGTAAGTTGGAGAGGAATGAAGCAAATTTGGCAAGAGTTCGGTCATCCATAAAACAAGCTGCTTTAGTTAGGAATTTGACATCGACCCATCAAGACCCTGACTATGTGCCCCATGGTCCAATCTATAGGAATGCCAATGCTTTTCACAGGTATACTCCAAAATGACATCCAATTTGTATTTATTTATTACAAATTCACAATTTATAAATATATTAACCTGGATAATTCAGGAGTTACTTGGAGATGGAGAAGGTGTTCAAGATTTATGTGTACAAGGAAGGGGAACCACCAATATTCCATAACGGTCCTTGCAGAAGCATATATTCCTCAGAGGGAAGGTTCATTCACGAACTGGAAAAGGGCAATTTTTATACAACTAAAGACCCTGATGAGGCATTGGTTTATTTCCTTCCCTTCAGTGTTGTCATGCTGGTTCATTACCTCTACGAACCAGAAACCTCTAACACCGATGCCATCGGACGGACTGTTGTAGACTACATCGATGTCATTTCCGGTAAATACCCTTACTGGAATCGAAGCCTCGGAGCCGACCATTTCATGCTCTCCTGCCATGATTGGGTAACTAATTGTTCTAACTGCAATCAAGCCTTAAAAAAAGAAAGAAAGAAATTCTTGCAAGGATTTGAATGAATTATTTTTTGCAGGGGCCGCGAACATCATCCTATGTTCCACATTTGTTCCATAAATCCATTAGAGTTTTATGTAATGCAAACACGTCTGAAGGATTTAATCCATCTAAAGATGCATCATTCCCAGAAATCAATCTCTTAACAGGTGAAGTGGAAGGTCTCTTAGGAGGCCCTTCTCCATCTCATCGGTCCATTCTCGCCTTTTTTGCAGGCCGTCTCCATGGTTACATCCGGTACCTGCTTCTTAACGAGTGGAAAGACAAGCGGGACCCCGATGTCCAAGTCTTCGACCAACTCCCCAAGGGAGTTTCCTACATGTCCAAGCTGAAGAACAGCAGGTTTTGCCTATGTCCTAGCGGATACGAAGTGGCGAGCCCGAGAATCGTGGAGGCAATCTATGCTGAATGTGTTCCGGTGTTGATTTCAGACAGCTATGTGCCCCCATTCAGTGATGTATTGAATTGGAAATCTTTCTCCATTCAGGTTGCAGTGAAGGACATCCCCAACATAAAAGAGATATTGATGGGTGTTTCTCAAAGGCAATATTTGAGAATGCAAAGGAGAGTGAAACAAGTACAAAGGCATTTTGTGGTGAATGCAACTCCAAAGCGATATGATGTCTTCCACATGATTAACCATTCTATTTGGCTTCGAAGATTAAACATTCACATTCGGGATTTTCATCAGTCTTGACTTTTAACAAGTTTTCTCAACAAATGTCATGACCCAAATATGTATAAGTCCTAATATGATATTTTTTTCTAACCTTGTTCATTCATTGTATCATTGTAATGATGCTGCCCGTTAAAATTTGTCTTGTCTTGCAGTTAACACGTATATCATTAAAGAAGGACTAGTGTTGCTAGAGAAAATCAAAGGAGTATCTAAATTAGTTAAAATAACAATTACATTTTGTTTTTGTTTTTTTAAACGGACAATTTAATTTAAACTCTTTTAAGATTTTTTATTTTTATTTTTACTTTTACCCCTACATTTTATAATTTTTTTTCCAATCTTCTTACACAAATTTTATAAAATTCATTCTAAATAATTGTCGTTTTTATAAATTAATGATCATCTTTCCCAATTGAGGTAACTCTTCTTAGTGTGAAACTAAAATTAAAACTAAAATTTTCTTTGACATTGTAAATTAATTGGGAGATCAATTATCTTAAAAGCTTAAGTCAATAGGAAATGACAATTATTATCATCTGAAGGATTTTGTTAAGGAATAATTTAATAAGTTGAATGGGTTTTAAATTTCTATTTTTTCTGTTATGTTTTAAGTTTAGTATGTACTGCAACATTTAGGGGGGACTTTTATGAAATGATTTGTTTTGATCCGTTGGTGCAAAACATTGTGTTTCACTTAGCCTGGTAACCGTTTCTTTTCTTTTGCTCCACGTGGAAATTCTTCTTCCTCGATGTAATAGAACCAGAGGGAAGGAGGAATGCATGTTTTCAATCATCGATTAAATAAGTGAAATTCTTCTATTCTTTATTTTGTTTCTTCTCTATTCTTCCTGGTTTTTCTTTTCTGAAAATTTTCTCATAACAAAGGTATCAGAACTGGTTGATTCTCATGGCCGGGGCCGGGGTTTCCACATGTTTGAAACAACAGGTCACTCACCTATAGCAAGAAGCTACCAGGCTTCATTCTGAGTTCTCCTAGTTGGACAACCGCATTGGGGACAGATTTAAGGAACTGAAAGAGGATTTTCAGGAAGAGTTGAAGTCTGAACTTCAAGGCTAACTGCATGGGTTATTTGAGCAGTACTTGGGAAAGCTCTTAGCATCTGACAAAGGGAAAGGAGTGTTGGGTGGTCCTCCACCAGGATTCCTTCCTAAGGATTCCTTGTTTCCACCATAGAGGGTTGATAGTGTATCCCAACATTCTAGTAACATAGATGTTAGTTCAAAATCTTCTAAATTGGATTGTTCTCGCTTTGATGGTAAAAATTTTAGGGGTTGGTGGGCAAAACTAGAATAGTACTTTGTGGTTGAGGAGGTACCTGTGAATGCCAGAGTGAGGGTGGTCATGTTGCATATGAAGGGAACGAATCTAGATTGACATAATTTTTATACTCAGAGGAAATGTGGATTTCACATGCTAGAGTGGGAATCCTATGTACAAAGTCTCAAGGAAAGATTTGGTTCTCAGACTTTTCAAGATCCTATAATGGATTTAGTGTCCCTAAAGCATGTAAGACCGGTGGATCAATACCATGACTCTTTTATTAGTCTGTTAAACCAATTGCACTTACTTGAACCTTATGCTCTAAGCATTGAGGGGTTTTGGACTGCCAAACAGGTGGAAGCCATCCTTAATGGCTCCTCCAAACGTGGATTGTTGACTGGTTGGGGTGTTCAGCCTAAAGCCACAACACCATCTTCTTTGAACCCCAATGCTCATAAGGTTTCAATTCTCTCACCACCAACGAGTGTAGGTTCTGTGCAGAGGGACCAACTGGTGTTTCAGGGTAGTCTCGAGGAGTATCTAGGTCTCTATCTTATGTTGAGATAGAGAAGGGAAAAAGAAGGGACTTCGTTATTGGTGTAGGGCAAAATATCCAGGTTATACCAACTATTGTTAGAACCAGGTACAGAAGATGACATTGGTGAATTTCAAGAATGCAGTGATCAGTTGGAAGATCTGAGTCTAAGGGATGAGTCTACTTTTGGTCCAATATTATCTTTACATAAGCATTGGTCAAACTTGGGTCATCCTTCTAATTGACTCTGGTACCACTCACAATTTCATAAATGCTAAGTGAGTTAAGCGGTTGGCATTGCCAAGTAGTCCCAAGAGCAAATTGAAAGTTATAGTGGCCAATGGAGCTATCTTATCAACTGGTGGAATCTGTAATGCATTCCAATAGAAGGTGCAGTCCACTGAGTTTTATGTTGACTTTTATGTATTGCCTCTTAAGGAATGTGATTTGGTTTTAGGAGTATAGTGGTTGTTGTCCTTATGAACCATCACTTGGGAGTTCAGTTCTCTAATCATGAAATTTATGCATAAAAGGGAGACATGTGTTTTGCATGGTATTCAACCTGGAAATGTCCATCTGGTAAAAGGTTTTCAGAGTTCTAAGTGTTTCTCCTTGGTAGGAGGACCCCCAGGACCTTATTCCATATTGGTACCTGTTCCAACACAAGCATCTCTAAGGGCCATGATAGTATCTACTCCTCATATGCTACAACCCTTGTTGGAAGAATTCTAAGACATATTCCAGGAACCTAAAAGGTGACCACCCCCTAGGCTTCAAGACCATAAAATCCCTTTAAATGATGAAGTTGTTGTAGTAAACTGAGACCTTATAGGTATCCTGGCATATAGAAAAATGGAATGGAGAGGATGGTGCAGGAAATGTTACAGGCTAGCATGATTAAGGACAAACAACTCTTTTGCCTCTTCTATAGTTATGGTGAAAAAGAAAGATAACACATGGAGGATGTGTGTGGACTATAGGCATTTGAACCAATTGACTATTAAAGATATATTCCCAATTCCCATTATTGAAAAACTGCTAAATGAATTGGGAAGGCAATGGTGTTTTCCACGTCGGATCTTAGGTCAAGCTACCATCAGATCAAGATGTGGGAGCCTAACATCCACAAGATTGCCTTTAGGGCACATGAGGGGGGGCACTATGAGTTTCTACTGATACCCTTTGGTCTCACTTAGGGTTGAGCATTCAATCAAATTGAATCGAATCGAATGAAAAAATTTCGAGTTAATCGAGTTACGAATCTTATTTTATCATCTTAACTCGATTTGACATTTTCTCAAATCGAGTCGAATGAGATGGAATTTGAATTAAACTGAATCGAATATATTTGTTCAAGTTAAATTAAAAAATAATAATTTGGGTCCTTGTAAAATTACTTTCACCCACCGTAATCAAACTTATTATTAACTTTCATCTCTTCATAATTTATTTATTAATCTTTTATATATGGGTTAACTTCTTTACTTATTTAGTTGCTTTAATTATCTTCTTATTCTTGTCATTATGTATTTTGAAATTAAAAAATATATTAAATATAAAAAATGTAATTTTTTAATAAAATTATATTAAAGATAAAATATGAAATTAATACCAACGTAAAATTTTAACATGAATGTTTTATGGCATCATAGAGACCCAAATTTGCCCGAGCCTACCAAATAATAATAATAAAACCAATCAAACCAACCCCCCCCCCGCGAAAAACCCAACAGCCCAAAACCCTTTTAACACTAACCCATAGCAATTAAAAAAAAAGAAAAAAGAAGAAGACTAAAAAAAAAAACCTAGCCATCATCCCTATGCTTGACTGTCGGCCAACTTGCCCTGTCCCATTGCCCATACCTCCACTTACTCCATCCCCATATGTCCCGCTCCATGTTTTCGCCTATGTTTCACGCCTCTCGTTCTCCACAACTTCAACACCTGCAATTGGAGCAAAGAGATAGGTGGAAAACGTATGGTTTTTGGCTATAAAGCCTTCAATTTTTCATTGTAAAAAGGGGGAAGAGATTGTACTAAAGAGGTTTTTTTTTGAGAAAAAGAACAGTGGTACTACATGCAATAGAGAGTTTTCTTTTTCGAATATAACAGAGAATATATAAAGTCAAGAGTAAATCGAGAATCGGGACTTAGGTACTAAAGTTTATATACAAATCTCACGCAAGAATCAGTAAAAAAACCCACCAAGAAATAGTTTCAAAGGTGATTTTATTTTGTTTTTCTTCATTTTTTTTTAAATCGGATCCACAATATAAGTTAAAAATAGGAAAGAAGAAGGGAGACTTACCACGCCTCATGTTTGCGCCATCGAGAGGGCCTTACTTCCCCGGTCGCCGGCGACTTTTGGGTGGTTGAAGGCCTGCGCATAAGCCTTTCGGCGAAGAGCAGGGGGGGGGGAAGTGTGAAGATTTCAAACTTTTCCTTAGAAAAGTCAAAGCTTAAATTTTTAAAGGAAAAAAATGAATTGAAATGGGTTTTAACTTTGTATAATAAAACAAAACAGCATGCCAGTACATGTTTTGACTGGGTCCACACGCATTTTACCCTTAAATGGGTAATTTTCGTGACCAGTCCCTCCTATTTGCTCCATCCTTGATTTGACCCTATTTAGTTTCTTTAATTTGGCCCTAAATTTTGTCGCGATTTTTAATTTAATCCTAACTGATGCTATGCGTTTTAGAAAAGGGGTTATTGCACTTTAGGCCCTTCGTTGTTTCATGCGTGTTTAAATAAACCCTTTTCCTTTTTTTAATTTTTAATTTGCCCCAAAACTTCATTTTTTAATTCGAATTTAGCCTTTTTTTAATTTAAGTTAATTTTTATATTATCTTTGCTATTTTAATTTATAATATTAGTTCCAATAATATTATATATATACTTTTAAATACACTCTTTTATTTTCTATTATTATAAATATTAATATTTTCCTTACGTTATTATTATATCGTATCGTCCTTTTTTATTATCATATCATTATGTACACATTATTTATATTATTTTTACTACTATTATTATATCTATTATTAGTATTAGTATTATAATTACTATTATTACACTTATATATATTTTTATATGTAAAGTTATCAATGGTTATTTTTATCATCATCTTAATATTAATTTGTATTTATTTTTAACATATATATGTATATATTTTTGAGGTATTATTAATAATTGTTTTGTAACATTATTATTATTTCTAATGTGTATGTATTATATATTTTTTTAAAACTATATTATGTATATTATATATATATATTATATATTTATTATATTTTTATGCATATATTTTTAATATCGTATTATTCATATATTTTTTATATTATGTAAATATTTTCAATACTACATTATGTATATATTTTTGTCTATATTGTATACATACTTTTAATACTCAATACTATTATCATAAATATGTTCTTGATATATGTATGTATATATATGTTTTTTTTTCTTTATTCATATATTATTATCATCATTTTCCACTTATACTATTTTATTTTTGTACATACTTCTAATATCATTATTATATATATGTGTGTGTGTATATTTCATGTAATATTTGTTTCATTATTATTTCTAGTATGTATATATTATGTATATATTTTTAATACTACGTATACATTTTTATTTCTATTATTATGTATATATTTTAATACATATATGTATATATTTATATACCGTTATCATTAGTTATTTCTTATTATTATTGTTTTCAATAAATATTGTATATATTTTTAATCTAGTATTATATGTTGTACATATATATGTTCCCTACTATTTCATATTTACATTATTATTACCATGTTTAATACCATGTGTTATTATCGTTTCGTACTATTATTATTTATATTATTATTATCATCATTGTCATTGCCATTTTTGTTGTTCCATTTTTATTCATTTTCATTTATTCGTTAATTTGCTTATGTCTTCGATCATTTCATTTTCCTCATGCATTTGTTTATATTTACATATTACTAGTCTTGCTATTACTTCATCTTTTATAATTACTCATATTATCGTCTTTGACACTGTCGCACCTATTATGTTGTTATTCACATTAATATTATAATTTGCTTTTATGTTTTACTATAAATCATGTTATTTTTCTTACTCAATATATTAAAACAATTCTTTCATAAAAGTAATATTCCGTATTAGGTAATTCGAGATAATCGTACCCTAACTTACTGGGTTTCGATTCTTCTTATTTAACCTAAATAATGGAATATTCCTTTTAATCACAATGTGAGTTTAAAAAAAATGTTTATTTTTGGAGATACGAGGTGTGGTGCCCTAACTTACCGGGTATGACATCATGTTACCTCGAAATAAGATTTTTCACAAATAAAGGCAATACTCGGTGTTTGATGATTCAAGAATCATACCTTATCGTGCTGGGTTGTGATTTCTCGTTTGCTCAAAAACAATCGAATATTCCTTTAGGTTTTCACCCATGCTTATTAAAAACCTTTCAAAACAAAGGATGTTCGATGATTGGATATTTGAGAATCGTGCCCTATCGTGTTGGGTTCCGCTTTTTCATTTATTCTAAGCAATCGAAGATCCCTTTGAAGTTTCATCCACGTTTTCTAAAAACCCTTTAAAACGAAAGAAGTGTTTGATGTTTGGGCAGTTCAGGGAATAGTGCCCTATCGTGCTGGGTTGCAATCTCCCGTCTGACCGAAATAATCAAATATCTCTCCGAGATTTCACTCGTATTTTCCAAAGTGAGGCAATGATCAATGTTTGGGAATTCGAAGAATCGTGCCATACTGTGCTGGATTTCGATTTTTCGTTGGACTAAATAGTTGAGCATCCTTTCGTGATTTTCGAATTATAAATTTTCGGACATTGAAACAAGAAAATTTTTGACGATTAACTCGGGTTATTCAACTTTTATAAAAAAAAAGCCACATTTCAAAAACATTTTTAATTTTAGACATAAGGACAATATTTAATCGATTTGGTACCAATTTTGGGCGTAGTGAGGGTGCTAATCCTTCCTCATGCGTAACCGACTCCCGAGCCCGTTTTCTAAAATTTTTGTAGACCAAAATTGTTGTTTTAGTAAACCATAAATGTTTTATTAAAATAACCAAATTTTTAGGTGATCCGATCACACCAAAACAAAAGATCGGTGGCGACTCCATGCATTTGTTTTTCAAAAGTCGATTACCCCCTTTTTAAAATTTTAAAATTTTTAAATCAAGGAATGGTTTCGATAGCTTGGCGACTCCACTGGGGATTTCGAGAGTCGAGCCATAAAAATCAATTATTTAATGTCCTTTTTTCGAAAATCGAAAATTCATTTAAAAAAAACATGTATCTTTCGATTGCATTTGATTGTGTGATTGTCTTAGTCTGGGTCTTGTAAAAAAGCACTGCATTTCATTGCATGACCACCGTGGTCACACCTTCTAAGTGGGAGTAAGAAATTACGCTTTCGTGAGGTTTTCACCTCCGCATGAGATAGTGGATTGCTTCCGGGGTACATCCGTACCTATGATTTCGTGAGATTTTCATCTCCGCATGGTCATAGGGAAATGTATCCCCCCGAACCGAACTCGATCTATATGAGCCTATAATTGGTGAGGATTGAGGAATCTGCTGGTTCGGGTACCTTATCTCTAGAACTAAACCACATATAGTAAACCTTAGGGACCATCCTTGGATGAAGCCGCGTCTAGCCTTAGTACTTACCCCTATATGCGTCATAATTATCGTTTATGTGCTTGCATTCTATCGCTATTATTTGACACTAACCGGTGTTTTGTTTGGTTTTGTCTTCTTTGCATAACATTGCATACTAAAGGAGGCGTTAATCCATATTCAATTACTAAGTTAGAAAATTTGACATGGAGAATGAATTTCTTAGTAAAGTCGAGGATAATGCGGCTGTTCGTGCATGGTCGGAGAGGCTGCAATCGGAGAGAGGGGATAGCTTGGCAGAAGGGTATGCATCGGAGTTGCAAGATTTCACTCGCGTCAATGTAGTACAGAACGAGCTGCAAGAGTTGAGAGACATTTGGGCTAGTTGGAATGAAGGAATCAAGCAATTGTTTTACCAAAATTATGGTGACGTATCCTACCTGCTAGACATTAGAGTGGATAAGAATTTGTTTCGAGCCTTGGTGCAGTTTTGGAATTCTGCGTACAAGTGTTTAACTTTTGGAGAAGTGGATTTGGTACCTACCATGGAGGAATACATTACTTTGCTCAGGTGCCCCAAAATTTAGGTCTGAAAGACTTATGCTCGGGTTTTTAGTAGTCAGACTTTCGTGAAGAAACTGATGAGCATTTTTGGGATAAGCGAGCCTTGGGTCATTACTCGGATTCAGCAAAAAGGAGATAGCAAATGTATCCCTTGGGAGAATTTGCGAGATTTGATCTTGACACATCCAGATGAAAGAAAGAGGGTTGATATATTTGCCTTAAGCATCTACGGATTAGTGATCTTTCCTAAGGCTTTGAGGCACGTGGACGAGGCGGTCATTGACTTATTTGATTGCCTTGAAAAGGGAATCACACCGGTACCGGCAATATTGGCAGAAACGTTCAGATCTTTGAACTCATGTAGGAAGACAGGCAAGGGGCGATTCATTAGATGTGCACAATTATTGATGGCATGGTTCCACGGGCACTTTTAGAAGGTAGACAAAGTTTCCTGTCGAGTCTTCTCCGAGGGTTATTTCCCATTGAAAGAAGAAGCGGCTATACAGAGGAGAGAGGATATCTCAGAGGAGAAGTGGATGGACATTCTTCAGAACCTCAAGGAGGGGGATATCCAGTGGAGAGCTTATTGGATGGTTCCTGGCGAGATCATGTACCGATGTGGTAACTTCGATTGGGTGCCATTGTTAGGAATTTGGGGAGCTACCGGGTATGCTCCACTGTTAGCCTTGAAGCAATATAATTCGAGGCAGTTTGTACCCATGACCTATGGACTTGCTCAGAGTGAATTCTCATTTAAAGGTGCTCATTATAAGAAGATAGTTCGGGAGTTATCGGATGCTTGAAAGTAAACTTGTTGGATGAAGAGGTTAGCCGTCGGTTCTATAGTAACGCCCGAGTATAGCGAGTGGTTTAGGAAGAGGATTAATGATAATATTCCTAGGCCAAGCTTGGAGAATGCTCGACCTATCGGGGAACAATTACAAATCGCCCCATCAGAATTGGAAATTATAAGGCAAGATTTCGAGAAGAAGAGTTCGGAGCTCAGGAAGAAGATCGAACAGTTAGAAGAAGAGAAGATGCATCTAAGGTTAGACGCTGATGTTCAGAGGTCAGAGGCTGAGAAATGGAGAAAAGGAAAAACTAAGGACGAAGAAGACCTAAACAGCTTGAAGATAGAATACAAGAAGTTGCGCCTATCTATGAGGACTGCGGGTTTAGGTAAGATTTTCGAACAATGGCACCACGAAATTCGAGAAGAAAAAGTCAATACCGATCGGTGGGAAAGAAAATTTCGAGAAGCTCAGGCACGAAACGAAAATTTGGAGAAGAGTATGTCGAAGAGCAGAAACAAGCGAGGTGAACTAAGGGCTAGAGTGGCAGAACTCGAGAAGTCTCTGCATCAGTACCGAAACCGCAACACCGCAATAGAGCTGAGGGCAAGCTTGATCCAGATAGAAGAGATGAAAGGAAGAATAGGAGAGTTAGAGGCATCACTGCAGAACTGTGAGATGCGAATCCAGTTTTTCGAGGCAAACGAGGATCGTTGGAAAGAGCAGCTTCACCATGCGCAAGACCAAGTCAGAAACAGAGATTACCTTATGGGGGAAGCCATAACCCAAATTTGGGAGGTAGCAGACTACTTACAAATTTTAGCGGTTCAAGCAGACATACTAAGCGTGAAGTATGAGTTAGAGTCGGATCACGGACAAGAGCTGGCCTCGTTGCTTAGAAAAATTAGGATTTTAAGTGTTAGAGCGAAATTTTATTTGTAATTTGACTTTATGTAAAAGATTTTATTTTCGAGTGAAATTTTCTAAGGGCAATTGAATCAAAATTGATGCCTCCTTTACATTCATGCATTTGCATTACATCATATCATTATGCATTAAAGGCCATAAGAGTTTTCTAATTAATTAATTAAAAATTATTTCAGTAACCTGGAAACTAACGAAAACCAACCAACTACGCACTCCTACGGTACAAGAAAAAAAATCAATGGATAAGAACTCGAGAAATTGGAGCAAATGCAAAAGAACATGCAAGAACAAATGCAGTCTCAGATGGAAGAGCAGCTAGCCAAGATTCAACGAGAGATGAAGGTGCAAATGATGGAGTCTCAGAGAGAAATGATGTCCCAATTATCCAAATTGCTGTTGGGAGGAATGGATAAGGGAAAGGACCCTATGGACCAAGTTGAGGAAACGAATGAAGATCTCCAATACCCTCCTGGCTTTACTCCGACGCATGTATCGATGAAGCCCAAGATTAACCTACAAAAACCGTCGGTCACAATCATACCCCAGCAAGTTCAGGCTGGAGCTTCAATTTCGATAAACTTTCAAGTCGGCTCAGGCTCTAACTTTGTCAACAACCCGAACTATCTGCTCGTTCCCGACTTGGATGAAACTGCTGAAGAGGAAAAGGTGAGGATGGATTCGCAAAAACAATTGGAAGAACGTTGTAGATGGCTCGAGGAAAAATTCAAAGCCATGGAGAGCGCGGATCATCATCAAGGGATTGATGCCAAGGATCTGAGTCTGGTCCCAGATTTAGTCCTCCCCCTAAATTCAAAATGCCTGAATTCGAGAAATACAATGGAACAAGTTGCCCTGAAGCCCACATCACCATGTTCTGCAGGCGAATGACGGGATATGTTAACAATGACCAGCTACTAATCCACTGCTTTCAAGATAGTTCGGTTGGAGCGGCGTCTAAGTGGTATAATCAACTGAGTCGAGCCAAGATTAACTCATGGAAGGACCTGGCTCAGGCCTTTATGAAGCAATACAATCATGTGACGGACATGACCCCTGACAGAATCACTCTCCAGAATATGGAAAAAAAGTCAAATGAAAGCTTCAGACAGTATGCACAAAGGTGAAGAGAGGTGGCCATACAAGTTCAGCCGCCACTTCTAGAAAAGGAGACGACAATGCTCTTTATCAACACCTTGAAAGCCTCTTTTATCACCCATATGCTAGGAAGCGCCACAAAAAGCTTCTCCGACATAGTGATGACGGGGGAAATGATCGAGAATGCTGTAAGGAGTTGCAAAATAGAGTCAGGAGAGAGTGCCAGAAAGTCAGCCCCAAGGAAAAGGGACAATGAAGTGAACAACACGAGCACATTCAACAAGGGGCAGTCCAAGTCAATTACCATAAATCAACCCAAAACGGTGACTACCAATCAACAAAGCTCTGTAAGACAAGAATCCAATTCGAAAAAGAACACAGAAAGGCCACAATTCACCCCTATACCCATGACATATAGGGAGTTGTACCAGAACCTGTTCAACGCTCATGTAGTATCCTTTTTTTACTTAGAGCCACTACAGCCCCCGTATCCCAAATGGTATGACACAAACGCCCAATGTGAATACCACGCGAGAATTACCGGACACACAATCGAGAATTGCACTACATTCAAAAAAGTAGTTGAAAGACTCATTAATGTGTGGATTGTGAGATTTGATGACCCAGCCACGCCCAATGTAGCAGGAAACCCACTCCCCAATCATACCGACCAAGGAGTGAATGGGATAAGTGAAGGCTTGAATAGAAAGACCAAATATGAGGTGGCAGAAGTCAGGACCCCGTTGAGGCGGGTATAGAAGGAGATGGCCAAGAGAGGATTGATTGTGCTGGACTCGAGGGAAGAATCCAAAGAAGAGAGAAACTACTGTGAGTTTCACGACAAGGTGGGGCATGAAATCCAAGATTGCGTGGAGTTCAGAGCCCTAGTACAAAACATGATGAACAATAAAGAAATTGAATTCTATGAAAAGACTAAAAACCCCGTAAAGGGAGATATATGTGCATTAGAGGGAGAATCGACGGCACAAAATCGAATGTCTAACTATCTCGTGGTGATTATTTCGAGACCCAAAAATAATGAAGCCGGAGTACAAATGCCACCGAGGGTCATAATTCAAAGACCTGCAGTTTTCCCTTACAAAGACAGTAAAAAAGTCCCATGGAATTATGATTGCAGTGTGATGATGCTGGGAAAAGAGAGCCCAGTTGACGCTTCAAGAGGGGACCAAGGCAAGGGTTTCTATACACGTAGCGGGAGGCGTTACGATACGGCGAATGAGGAGGTGCAGGCCACAAAAGGAAAAGCCCAGGTGGTTGAGGAAATGAAGGGAAAAGCAACCAAACCTATTAATGAGCCAGTTAACGAAGAGGAGGCCAAGGAGTTTTTAAAATTCCTAAAGCATAGTGAATACAGCGTGGTGGACAGCTACGTAAACAACCAGCCCGTATTTCAGTGTTGGCCTTACTTCTAAGCTCAGAAGTTTATCGTAGCGCGCTAATGAAGGTTTTAAACGAGACATACGTTGCCAATGACATCTCCGTTAACAAGCTGGACCGTTTGGTGAACAACATAAGTGCTGACAATTATATCTTCTTTAATGACGACGAGAGACCACCCGGGGGCATGGGGTCGACTAAAGCTTTGCATATCACCACGCGCTGTAAAGGGTACACGCTGCCAGGCGTACTGATTGACAATGGGTCAGCTTTGAACGTTCTGCCTTTGACCACGCTAAATAGATTACCTATAGATAGCTCTCACATGAAAACGTGCCAGAATATCGTAAAAGCATTTGATGGCACAGAGAGAAAGGTGATGGGCAGAATCGAGGTACCTCTTCAGATTGGGCCAAACACATATGAGGTGGATTTCCTCGTAATGGACATTAAGCCCTCATACAATTGCTTATTGGGAAGGCCCTGGATACATTCGGCTGGGGCAGTGCCTTCCTCATTGCATCAGAAATTGAAGCTAGTATCGGAAGGGAGATTAATAACGATCAAGGCTGAAGAGGATATTATTGCAACTGTGAGCAATAATGCACCCTATTTGGAGACAGATGACGAAGAAATCGAATGCTCATTTCGATCTTTGAAATTTGTTAATGCGATGTTCATCGCCGAGGGAAGCAAAATTCTGGTGCCAAAATTGTCCAAAGCCACGAGGATGAGCCTCCAGCTGACGATCGGAAGAGGGGCCCTACCCGGAAAGGGACTTGGGAGACATCTGCAAGGAAGGGTTAAAACGTCAATGTCGAAAGACAAGAGAGACCACTTCGGTTTAGGATTTAAGCCGGATGCAAAACAAAAGAGAAGGGAGCTGGAAAAGAAGCAAGAAAGAAGAAGAGCTCGATTAACGGGGAAGGAAATCAAGTGGGAACTAATGACATTCCCCCATATATCGAAAACATTTGTGTCCGGGGGAATTATTCATCCCGAGAGAAACACACCAATGACGAGAGCTATAGAAGAAAGGCTGAAAAGCTTGGACATCAACGTCATATGTGAAAAGGAGACCGAAAGAGAGAATTTGTCGGGCATTTGGCTCTGCAAGCCTGGAAGTGTTCTGGACAACTGGACCGCGGAAGAGATTCCTGTAGCTTTTAGAACGGATTCAGAGTAATGTCCAAAACACACTTATTGCTCTAGGCCTAGGAGTAATAAGAATCTTTTATGAAATAGGCCGATGTTTAAAAATGACATTTCAATAAAATGCACGGTTATTATCATTTTTGAGCAAATGTTATCTCGTCCTTTCAATTCCATTCATAACCATACAAATGATTACTTTCGAATTCTTTTATTCTTGAAACATTCTTCTAAATATTCTTTCATTCGTCATTCATAATCATATCACGTAAATAAATGTTTCGAATTCTTTTGATTCTTTGTATCTGCCTTCGTCCTCATAACAGGTCCCCAGATATTAATGATACGAGTGACACTACTAGCGACTCAGAATTTCTTTTCGAGCAAGATGTGTGTATGGATGATTCTCAGGATTTTGAAGATGACCAAGGCTGTAACCTATCTCATGATTTGTTGAACATAGTAGAACAAGACGAGAAACAAATCCTACCTCATAAAGAATCAGTCGAAATTGTGAATTTAGAAGAAGGACAAGAGGTGAAGATCGGAACATGTATCACCGCGGAGATGAAGCGAGACCTCATTGAATTACTTCAAGAATTCAAAGATGTCTTCGCATGGTCATACCAAGATATGCCAGGGTTGGACACTGACATCGTGGTGCACCGACTCCCCATAAAAAAAGAGTGTAAGCCTGTTCAGCAAAAACTCCGAAGAACGAGGCCCGACGTCTTGCTAAAAATAAAGGAAGAAGTTCGAAAGCAGTTTGATGCTGGATTCCTGAAGGTGGTAAAATACTCAGATTAGGTAGCCAACATCGTCCCTGTCCCTAAGAAAGATGGAAAAGTGTGAATGTGTGTGGACTACAGAGATTTGAATAAAGCCAGCCCAAAAGACAATTTCCCACTACCTCATATCGACACCCTAGTGGACAACACGGCAGGACACTCACTGTTTTCATTCATGGACGGTTTTTCGGGATATAACCAAATTAAGATGCATCCTGAAGATATGGAGAAAACCACATTTGTAACTATGTGGGGTACGTTCTGCTACAATGTGATGCCGTTTGGACTGAAGAATGCAGGGGCAACTTATCAAAGAGCCATGGTAACCCTTTTTCACGACATGATGCATAAAGAAATTGAGGTCTATGTTGATGACATGATAGCTAAGTCTCGAACAGAGAAGGAGCACATACAAGTCCTGGGGAAATTGTTCTTGAGGTTGAGGAAGTTTCAGCTAAAACTCAACCCCGCCAAATGTACTTTTGGAGCCAAGTCTGGAAAGTTGCTCGGATTCGTGGTTAGTGAGAAAAGGGATCGAGATTGATCCAGACAAAGTTAAAGCCATACAAGAGCTATCCCCGCCGTGCACTCAGAAAGAAGTTCGAGGCTTTCTAGGAAGATTAAATTACATTGCTCGGTTCATTTCACAACTGACCGAGAAATGTGACCTTGTATTTCACCTCCTCAAGAAACATAACCCAGGTGAATGGAATGAAGAATGCCAAAGGGCTTTCGACAAGGTCAAACAGTATTTATCCAACACCCCGGTGCTGATGCCACCTAACCCCGATAAGCCGTTGATACTATATTTGGCAGTATTCGAGAACTCCATGGGATGCGTATTGGGTCAGCATGACGAGTCGGGAGGAAAGAAAAAGCTATTTACTATCTCAGTAAAAAGTTCACGGAATGTGAAGTAAGGTACCCGCCGGTAGAGAAGTTGTGTTGTGCCCTAATTTGGACAACCCGAAGACTGAGGCAGTATATGTTATATCACACCACTTGGTTTATCTCAAAATTGGACCCCTTAAAGTACATGATGGGTCAACAACTTTGAATGGAAGGATGGCCCGATGGCAGATTCTACTTTCTGAATTCGACATAGTCTATGTGAACCAGAAAGCAATAAAAGGAAGTGCAATAGCAGATTTTCTGGCCAGTAGAGCCTTGGAAGACTACGAGCCTTTGAACTTTGACTTCCCGAATGAAGACCTAATGTGTGTTGCTACCATTGAAGAAGGTGCCCTGGAAGAACTTCCTTAGAAATTGAACTTCGATGGGGCGTCAAATGCTGTGGGCAATGGAATCGGGGCCGTCTTGGTATCCCCAAATGGAGATCATTATCCATTCACTAGTAAATTGGATTTTGATTGTACGAATAACATGGCGGAATACGAGGCGTGTATCATGGGAGTCCGTGCAGCTATAGAATGCAAGATTAAAGTGCTAGAAGTGTATGGAGATTCTGCGCTAGTGATTTATCAACTCAAGGGAGAATGGGAGACCAGAGACCCCAAGTTAATCGATTATCGGAAGCTGGTCCTGGAATTGGTTAAAGAGTTTGATGACATTACCTTCCACTACCTTCCACGAGACGAAAATCAGATGGCTGATGCTTTGGCTACCTTAGCCTCCATGATTAAGGTGAACAAACAAGAAGATGTCAAACCCATCCGGATGAGCATTTATGAAACTCCGGCCCACTGTTATAATATTAAAAAAGATGAAGAGAGAGATGATCACCCTTGGTATCACGATATATTGCAATACATGAAGAATCGTGAATACCCGGACCAGACAAGCGAGAATGACAAAAGAACGCTAAGAAGATTGGCCATCGACTATGTCTTAGATGGAGATATCCTATACAAAAGAAGAAAGAATCAAGTGCTACTAAGATGTGTAGATGCTGTAGAGGCTAAGAAAATCTTGGAAGAAGTCCATGAAGCATCTGTGGGACACATGCTAATGGCTTTACAATGGCCAGACAAATTATGAGATTCAGATACTATTGGTCCACCATGGAAGGAGACTGTGTCAATTACGCTAAGAGATGTCATAAGTGTCAAATCTACGGAGACAAAATTCATGTGCCTCCTTCACCGCTGCATGTCATGGTTTTTCTATGGCCATTCTCTATGTGGGGCATGGATGTGATTGGACCAATATCGCCAAAAGCTTCCAATGGGCATCGGTTCATCTTCGCGGTTATCGACTACTTCACCAAATGGGTAGAAGCCGCTTCGTATGTCGGCAGTGGGCAAGTTTCTGAAAAAAGAGATTATATGTTGATATGGAATGCCAGAGAGGATTATATCTGACAATGCATTAAACTTGAACAATAGTACGATAGCAGAAGTTTGCAGTCAATTCAAGATCAAACATCACAATTCGTCACCTTATCGCCCAAAGATGAATGGGGCAGTGGAAGCGGCCAATAAAAATATTAAGAAAATTATGGGGAAGATGACCGAAACTTACAGAGACTGGCATGGGAAGTTACCATTTGCCCTCTTTGCTTATCGAACGCCAATCAGAACTTCAACTTGCAACCCCTTTCTCTTTGGTCTACGAAATGGAAGCGGTGTTGCCAATCGAAGTTGAGATCCCGTCTCTTCGAGTGTTGTCAGAGTTAAAGTTAGAAGAAGCTGAATGGATCCAGTCTCGATATGATCAATTGAACCTAATTGAGGAAAAGAGGTTAAGAGCTATCCGTCATGGTCAGATGTACCAAAAGTGAATGATGCGGGCTTATGACAAAAAGGTTCGCCCTAGAGAATTCCATGAGGGAAACCTGGTTTTGAAAAAGATCCTTCCCATACAAAAGGACTTTCGAGGGAAATGGATGCCTAATTGGGAAGGGCCTTACATGATGAAGAAAGTTTTCTCTGGAGGAGCATTGATTCTAGTTGAGATGGACGGTAGAAACTTGCCCAATCCTATAAACTCAGATTCGGTCAAGAAGTATTTCACCTGAAGAAAGGGCGGCCAGAGTGAAAACCCGCAAAGGGAGCTCTGAATTCGCAAAAAAAAGAGGCAAAGGTGAAAACCCGCAAAGGGCACTTTGAAACCAAAAGGGCCTTTGAGTTGAAAACCGGAAAACGGACAGCTCAAATTTTGAATATGGAGCATATGGCAGTCTTGTCCTCCCAAAATTAGCAAGATAGAAGAATGTTACACCTTGGAGCATCAACAAAAGACGCGGGATCTCCTGAACACACTTTTGGTTCGAATGGGCCTTTGAGAAACTAGAATAGTGAAACTCGTGATGCGATATCTGGGGCACCTTTTCCTCATTTTATTTTGAGCCTTACCAGATTTGTTGTCCTGTTTAATGTATTCACTTCAAGTTTTACTCAATAAAATTCCATCTTGTTCATTATGATAATCTCTTTCGAGCATTTTTTTGTTGAAATCACGATTTTTGGACTTATAACATTCACATAAAAGAGGTTATGCATATTACTCTGGAAAGTTTTTAAACAGTATAAGGATCTGAAGTAGGGCCACTAGGCAAAATTAACCAGACTCAAAAGCGGGAAACATTGGAGAAAGAATAGTCCAAGTTGTGACTATTTATTTGAATCTTCTATCAAAGATAACGACTAAGCAGGAAGACACGATAGTGCATCGATGATAGAACCCGGATGAACTAGTAGCAACGATACCTTAAACATTTAAAAAGAAACCACTCTCATAATATTTATACATTCGTAATCATTCATTTAGTTAGGAGCATTTGGCTCATTCGAGTCATGGCAACCTAATCATTAGGCATGAACTCATATACATTATACAGGTTAAGTCCTTCAAGGGACAATGAAAATCGATGTGCCTTTATTCCCTAAACAGTAGGGTAACATGCTAAAGCATAGTAGATCTGACCTTCCTTGAAACAAATAACAGATTTGGCGTCTTAGTAGCGGCGGAGAGCAAATCGAAGATGATTTGGCATCTCTGTAGCGGCGGAGAGCAGATCGAAGATAACAGATTTGGCGTCTCAGTAGCGCCGGAGAGCAAATCGAAGATGATTTGGCATCTCTGTAGCGGCGGAGAGCAGATCGAAGATGACAGATTTGGCGTCTCTGTAGCGACGAAGAACAGATCAAAGATAATAGATTTGGCGTCTCTGTAGCGGCGGAGAGCAGATCGAAGATAACAGATTTGGCGTCTCAGTAGCGCCGGAGAGCAAATCGAAGATGATTTGGCATCTCTGTAGCGGCGGAGAGCAGATCGAAGATGACAGATTTGGCGTCTCTGTAGCGACGAAGAACAGATCAAAGATAATAGATTTGGCGTCTCTGTAGCGGCGGAGAGCAGATCGAAGATAACAGATTTGGCGTCTCTGTAGCGGCAGAGAGTAGATCGAAGATAACAGATTTGGCATCTCTGTAGCGGCGGAGAGCAGATCGAAGATAACAGATTTGGCGTCTCTGTAGCGGCAGAGAGCAGATCGAAGATAACAGATTTGGCATCTCTGTAGCGGCGGAGAGCAGATCGAAGACATAGTTGATTTGGCTTTCACGTGTTTACGGTAGCAAATCCAAGACGATTTGGCATCTCTGTAGCGGCAGAGAGCAAATCGAAGATAACAGATTTGGCGTCTCTGTAGCGGTGGAGAGCAAATCGAAGATAACAGATTTGGCATCTCTGTAGCGGCGGAGAGCAGATCGAAGACATAGTTGATTTGGCTTTCACGTGTTTACGGTGAAGCAAATCCAAGACGATTTGGCGTCTCTGTAGCGACGGTGAGCAGATCAAAGATAACAGATTTGGCGTCTCTGTAGCGACGGAGAGCAGATCGAAGATAATAGATTTGGCGTCTCTGTAGCGGCAGAGAGCAGATCGAAGATAACAGATTTGGCATCTCTGTAGCGGCGGAGAGCAGATCAAAGACATAGTTGATTTGGCTTTCACGTGTTTACGGTGAAGCAAATCCAAGACGATTTGGCATCTCTGTAGCGGCAGAGAGCAGATCGAAGATAACAGATTTGGCGTCTCTGTAGCGGTGGAGAGCAAATCGAAGATAACAGATTTGGCATCTCTGTAGCGGCGGAGAGCAGATCGAAGACATAGTTGATTTGGCTTTCACGTGTTTACGGTGAAGCAAATCCAAGATGATTTGGCGTCTCTGTAGCGACGGTGAGCAGATCGAAGATAACAGATTTGGTGTCTCTGTAGCGGCGAAGAGCAGATTGAAGATAACAGATTTGGCGTCTCTGTAGCGACGGAGAGCAGATCGAAGATAATAGATTTGGCGTCTCTGTAGCGGCGGAGAGCAGATCGAAGATAACAGATTTGGCGTCTCTGTAGAAGTGGAGAGCAGATCGAAGATAACAGATTTGGCATCTCTGTAGCAATGGAGAGCAGATCAAAGATAACAGATTTGGCGTCTCTGTAGCGGAGGAGAGCAGATCGAAGATGACAGATCCAGCGTCTCTGTATTGTCAGAGAGCAAATCGAAGATGATAGATCTAGCGTCTCTGTATTGACAGAGAGCAGATCGAAGACAGCGAATCTTGCCTTCCTTAAGTTGCAGTAAAACAGATTCAAGACATCATCCTATTTCCCTAAAGTTGTAGTGGAGTAGGTTGAAGAAAGTAGATATTATCTCTTTGAAGTTGCAATGTAGCAGATCAAGCTATAATTTAAAGACATAAACCTCATTCTTCTAAAGTTGTAGTGGAACAGGTTAAAGCTACGAGTACTCGCAGTGGAATAGATTAAAGCAATAGTTCCTATACCCCTGAGGATATAATGGATAGGAAGGAAGCTACCTGAAAAAGAGAAGATACCAAGAGGTCAAGATTTTGCAAGACCAGGCAAATTTGGCCCTTCTTAAGTCTTTGCTCTATTCTCGTTACACGACAACGAGCAAAGAGGGGCAGCTGTAGAGGCCCAAATTTTTTCGGGCCTACCAAATAATAATAATAAAACCAATCAAACCAAACCCCCCCAAAAAAACTCAACAGCCCAAAACCCTTTAACACTAGCCCATAGCAATTAAAAAAAAAAGAAAAAAGAAGAAGACTAAAAAAAAAAAACCTAGCCATCATCCCTATGCTTGACTGTCGGCCAACTTGCCCTGTCCCATTGCCCATACCTCCACTTACTCCATCCCCGTATGTCCCGCTCCATGTTTTCGCCCATGTTTCACGCCTCTCGTTCTCCACAACTTCAACACCTGCAATTGGAGGAAAGAGATAGGTGGAAATCGTATGGTTTTTGGCTATAAAGCCTTCAATTTTTCATTGTAAAAGGGGGGAAAGAGATTGTACTAAAGAGGTTTTTTTTGAGAAAAAGAACAGTGGTACTACATGCAATAGAGAGTTTTCTTTTTCGAATATAATAGAGAATATACAAAGTCAAGAGTAAATTGAGAATCGGGACTCAGGTACTAAAGTTTATATACAAATCTCACGCAAGAATCAGTAAAAAACCCACTAAGGAATAGTTTCAAAGGTGATTTTATTTTGTTTTTCTTCATTTTTTTTTAAATCGGATCCACAATATAAGTTAAAAAATAGGAAAGAAGAAGGGAGACTTACCGCGCCTCATGTTTGCGCCATCGAGAGGGCCTTGCTTCCCCGGTCGCCGGCGACTTTTGGGTGGTTGAAGGCCTGGGCATAAGCCTTTCGGCGAAGAGCAGAGAGGGGGGAGGGAAGTGTGAAGATTTCAAACTTTTCCTTAGAAAAGTCAAAGCTTAAATTTTTAAAGGAAAAAATGAATTGAAATGGGTTTTAACTTTGTATAATAAAACAAAACAGCATGCCAGTACATGTTTTGACTGGGTCCACACGCATTTTACCCTTAAATGGGTAATTTTCGTGGCCAGTCCCTCCTATTTGCTCCATCCTTGATTTAACCCTATTTAGTTTCTTTAATTTGGCCCTAAATTTTGTTGCGATTTTCAATCTAATCCTAACTGATGCTATGCGTTTTAGAAAAGGGGTTATTGCACTTTAGGCCCTTTGTTGTTTCATGCGTGTTTAAATAAACCCTTTTCCTTTTTTTTTAATTTTTAATTTGCCCCAAAACTTCATTTTTTAATTCGAATTTAGCCTTTTTTTAATTTAAGTTGATTTTTGTATTATCTTTGCTATTTTAATTTATAATATTAGTTCCAATAATATTATATATATACTTTTAAATACACTCTTTTATTTTCTATTATTATAAATATTAATATTTTCCTTACGTTATTATTATATCGTATCGTCCTTTTTTATTATCATATCATTATGTACACATTATTTATATTATTTTTACTACTATTATTATATCTATTATTAGTATTAGTATTATAATTACTATTATTACACTTATATATATTTTTATATGTAAAGTTATCAATGGTTATTCTTATCATCATCTTAATATTAATATTTATTTATTTTTAACATATATATATGTATATATTTATGAGGTATTATTAATAATTGTTTTGTAACATTATTATTATTATTTCTAATGTGTATGTATTATATATATTTTTAAAACTATATTATGTATATATATTATATATATATTATATATATATTTATTAAATTTTTATGTATATATTTTTAATATCGTATTATTCATATATATTTTTATATTATGTAAATATTTTCAATACTACATTATGTATATATTTTTGTCTATATTGTATACATACTTTTAATACTCAATACTATTATCATAAATATGTTCTTGATATATGTATGTATATATATGTTTTTTTTTCTTTATTCATATATTATTATCATCATTTTCCACTTTTTATTATACTATTTTTATTTTTGTACATACTTCTAATATCATTATTATATATATATGTGTGTATATTTCATGTAATATTTGTGTTTCATTATTATTTCTAGTATGTATATATTATGTATATATTTTTAATACTACGTATACATTTTTATTTCTATTATTATGTATATATTTTAATACATATATGTATATATTTATATACCGTTATCATTAGTTATTTCTTATTATTATTGTTTTCAATAAATATTGTATATATATTTTTAATCTAGTATTATATGTTGTACATATATATGTTCCCTACTATTTCATATTTACATTATTATTACCGTGTTTAATACCATGTGTTATTATCGTTTCGTACTATTATTATTTATATTATTATTATTATTATCATCATTGTCATTGCCATTTTTGTTGTTCCATGTTTTATTCATTTTCATTTATTCGTTAATTTGCTTATGTCTTCGATCATTTCATTTTCCTCATGCATTTGTTTATATTTACATATTACTAGTCTTGCTATTACTTCATCTTTTATAATTACTCATATTATCGTCTTTGACACTGTCGCACATATTATGTTGTTATTCACATTAATATTATAATTTGCTTTTATGTTTTACTATAAATCATGTTATTTTTCTTACTCAATATATTAAAACAATTCTTTCATAAAAGTAATATTCCGTATTAGGTAATTCGAGATAATCGTACCCTAACTTACTAGGTTTCGATTCTTCTTATTTAACCTAAATAATGGAATATTCCTTTTAATCACAATGTGAGTTTAAAAAAATGTTTATTTTTGGAGATACGAGGTGTGGTGCCCTAACTTACCGGGTATGACATGTTGTTACCTCGAAATAAGATTTTTCGCAAATAAAGGCAATACTCGGTGTTTGATGATTCAAGAATCATACCTTATCGTGCTGGGTTGTGATTTCTCGTTTGCTCAAAAACAATCGAATATTCCTTTAGGTTTTCACCCATGCTTATTAAAAACCTTTCAAAACAAAGGATGTTCGATGATTGGATATTTGAGAATCGTGCCCTATCGTGTTGGGTTGCACTTTTTCATTTATTCTAAGCAATCGAAGATCCCTTTGAAGTTTCATCCACGTTTTCTAAAAACCCTTTAAAACGAAAGAAGTGTTTGATGTTTGGGCAGTTCAGGGAATAGTGCCCTATCGTGCTGGGTTGCAATCTCTCGTCTGACCGAAATAATCAAATATCTCTCCGAGATTTCACTCGTATTTTCCAAAGTGAGGCAATGATCAATGTTTGGGAATTCGAAGAATCGTGCCCTACTATGCTGGGTTTCGATTTTTCGTTGGACTAAATAGTTGAGCATCTTTTCGTGATTTTCGAATTATAAATTTCCGGACATCGAAACAAGAAAATTTTTGACGATTAACTCGGGTTATTCAACTTTTATAAAAAAAAAAGTCACATTTCAAAAACATTTTTAATTTTAGACATAAGGACAATATTTAATCGATTTGGTACCAATTTTGGGCGTAGTGAGGGTGCTAATCCTTCCTCATGCGTAACCGACTCCCGAGTCCGTTTTCTAAAATTTTTGTAGACCAAAATTGTTGTTTTAGTAAATCATAAATGTTTTATTAAAATAACCAAATTTTTAGGTGATCCGATCACACCAAAACAAAAGATCGATGGCGACTCCATGCATTTGTTTTTCAAAAGTCGATTACCCCTTTTTAAAATTTTAAAATTTTTAAATCAAGGAATGTTTTCGACAGGCATCATCAATAATTCAATTTTAACAAAAATTTATAAAGATTAAATATGATTAAACAATTCAATAATATAAATAGCACAAAATGAGAAAATTAATTTAATAATATAAATAGTAAATATAAATAAAATTATTACTATTTAGGTTTAGACATTTTTTGGATGATTTTAATTTTTGATTTGTGGGTAAAAGGTGAGAAGTTAAAGTTTAGGGAGAAAATAAAAATTGGGGGTGGGGGAGGATGGGTTTGGGATAGAACGGGGTGGGATGAGAAGAGAGTAAAAGTTTTAGGGGGAAAGTGAGAGAGAATAAAGTTTTGGGTGGAAAGTGAAGAGGTTTCAGAGTTTGGGATAATAATGTAAAATATTATAGTTTAATATTCGGTTTATTCGGTTTATTTGAGTTATTTGAATTCGAAAATCAAACTCGATTCGAACTTGAAATTCGAAAAAAAATTCGAGTTGATTCGAATAACTCGATTCATTTAACTCGAAATTCAAATTATTTTTTTAATTTTTTATAGTCGAATCAATTTTTGCTCATCTCTAGTCTCACTAATTCTCCATCTACTTTTTAGGCCTTTATGAACTCTATATTTAAAACCTTATTGAGGAAGTTTGTACTAGTCTTTCTTTGATGATATACTTTTCTATTTTGTGTTATGGCAGAATCATTTAGACTATCTAAGGAAGGTGTTTGACATTTTAAGGGCTCACCAAATTTATGCAAAGAAGAATAAGTGCAAATTTAGAGCTAAGCAGATTGATTACTTGGGGCATATAATCTCACATGGGAAGGTAGCTATGGATAAGTAAAAAATTGACTGTGTAATGGCTTGTAAGGTTCCTTTGTCACTCAAGGACTTGAGAGGGTTCTTGGGGTTGTCAAGATACTATAGGAGATTCATTAAGGGATATGGATCTATAGCCCCTGACTGATCTGTTGAAGAAAGGGAGCTGGTTACCTAAAGTTGATCAGTCCTTCATGTCATTGAAAATTGCTTTGAGTTCAACACTTGTCTTTGCCTTGCCTGATTTCCAAGTGGAATTCTACATTGACACTGATGTAATTAGCACTGGTGTTGGGGTAGTTTTGCAGCAAAGGTGTTATCCCATTGCTTACTTCAGTAAAGCCTTCCGCATAAAGCATCAGTCACTCGCAATATATGAGAAAAAAATGTTAGCAGCTTTGCTAATTGTTAAAAATGGCATCCATACCTGGTGGGGTTCCATTTTTGCATCAGAACTGACCACCAGAGTTTGAAATTTCTTTCAAATCAGCAGGCCATTACCCCCATTCAACAAACATGGGTAGAAAAAGGTTAGGGTACGATTTTCAGGTGGTTTACAGAAAAGGAAGTTCTAATGTGGTAGCTGATGGCTTATCCAGATAGCATACCACTGAAGATGGGTAGTGTTGGCAAATAGGAAACACTTCTACAGTTTTTGATTTATTGAGTAAGGTGCAAAATTCATGGCAACAGGATCAGAGGCTTAAAAAGATTTGTGAAGCTTTGCAACATCAGTCTTCATCTCATCCAAAAGATACATGGGATGGCCATTTTTTGAAAAGGAAGGGAAAACTAGTGGTTGGGTTGGATTTGGCACTAAGAAGGGAGTTGATTACTTATTTCCATGAAAGAGCTACAGGTGCCATTCAAGTACTCATGCTACTAGACAAAGGATGACAAGTGTGCTTTATTGGAAAGGGATGAATGTTGATGTTAAGAAGTGGGTCAGAGAGTGCACAGTGTGCTAGCATTGTAAATATGATACTACTACTCAGCCTGGTCTCCTTCAGCCCTTGCCTATCCCCTCAAGGGCCTAGTCTGAAATAACTATGAACTTCATTGAGGGGTCAACCTTCTTCAAAAGGGAAAGATATGATCCTGGTGGTTATTGATCGACTGACCAAGTATGGTCATTTTATAGCATTGACTCATCCTTACACTACTGTTACTGTGGCTTCAGAATTCTTGGACAACATTTGTAAGTTGCATGGGCTACCTAATGTTATTGTGTTTGATAGAGATCATGCGTTTACTAGTTTTTTCTGGAATGAGATGTTTTGAAGGCTTGCCACTAAAATTAAACTCTCTACAACTTACCATCTAGAGAGTGATGGTTAATCAGAAGTGCTCAACAGATGACTTGAAAGATATCTACGTTGTATGACTAGTGAAGGACCTGAGGATTGGTTCCCTTGGCTCTCACTGGTAGAATGGTGGTACAACTCCACCTACCATTCTGCCATTCAAACCACTCCCTATGAGGCCTTGTATGGTCAGCCAACTTCTCAACACCTTCCCTACTTAGCTGGATCTCCCAAGGTTAACAGCGTGGACCGTAGCCTGCAACAAAGAGAAGCTACTCGACAGTTGCTCAAGTACCACCTTAAAACGTGCCCAAGACCATATGAAACACTATGCAATAATAGGAGAAGTGAGAGAAGTTTTAAAGTACGTGACTGGGTGTATTTGAAACTTCAACCTTATAGGCAACATTCTTTGAGGAGGGTAAGGAATCAGAAGCTCTCTTCTAAATTTTATGGGCAATTTCTGATTAAGGCTAAGGTGGGTGATGTAGCCTATGCCTTACAATTGCCCCTTGGCTCAAAGATCCACCCAACTTTCCACGTTTCCCGACTCAAACGCCATGTTGGTTATCAACCAGTCACTGCCACATTGCCACCTATTGGACCTGAAGGTATGCTGTTAAAGGAGCCATCTTGAATTTTAGACCGTCGAGTGGCCAAGAAGGGTCACAGGCAGTTACTAAGGTCTTGGTCGAGTGAGGGAACTCGCTTTCAGAATATGCTACTTGGGAGGTTCTATCTGTCCTCAAGCAACACTATCTAGCCTTTGACCCTTGAGGTCAAAGATCCTTTGATGAGGGGAGCATTGTTAAGGAATGATTTAATATGCTGAAATGGGTTTTAAATTTATGTTTATTCTGTTATGTTTTAAGTTTAGTATGCAACACAATGTTTAGGGGGCTTTAATGAAACGAATCGTTTTGATCAGTCGGTGCAAAACGTTGTGTTTTACTTAGCCTTGAAACTGTTTCTTTTCTTTTGTTCCACGTGGCAATTCTTCTACCCTAATATAATAGAATCAGAGGGAAGGAGGAGGCATGTTTTCAATCATCGATTAAATCAGTGAAACTCATCTCTTCTCTATTTTGTTTCTTCTTTATTGTTCCTGGTTAATTATCCCATAACATATTTGATAACATCTCACACTCACATTGGCTGAAGAAATATTATTAACATTTTTAGTTGGGGGATTCAATACCCTAATTAGGGAGAACATTGTTCCAACGCAATTTCCTTTCTATGGGGATGAGTTATAAGTAAAAGTACTGTAAACTTTCTCCATATTTATTTTGAAAGTATTTATATGATCAAATAAGTAATATATTATCATTTATATATACAGTTTGGAGTAGTCCACAACTCAGTTTCACAAATATTTTCAAACGTAACTTGTTAGCCCGTTTCACTAGTCAAATATTAATAATATATATTTTATTAATTTTTACATATTTATAATTAAATTTAAACTTAATATTATTTTTAATTATTTAAATCGAATTGAGCCTACGAAATCGAGTGGACAACTTAGTTCATGAATAGATCTACTTATATATATATATTATAATAAAATTTATTTATTTGATCTAAAGTACAATAATTATTATTTTTTTACGGGACAATATTATTACTTTTAATATCTATTATTAACTATTAACTATTTTATTATATTTAATAAAAATTGAAAATATGAATATATTACATAATTATAATTATTATTTTGATAATGATACTTTAATATAATTATAAAAATATTTTAATAAAATGTATTAATGAATTTTAATATAATTTATGATAATAAATTTATATTTTTAAAAATAAAATTTATTTAATTTTTTATAAAATTATATTACGTAAAATATTATTTTTTATCAAATGGTAGAATTAATCACCCATTTTCAATCTATTCCTTACATCATTTTACTCAACCAAACAATGGTATTACTTTTATTCAACAAACCAAGTTATGTAATACTTTTTACTTCTCTGTATCATTTCCACTGCATAACTATTATATTATTGCTTTATTCTATTTTAATGAATTAAATATACTGTAAAAAAAACTCGAATTTTAGATAATATTTAAATTAGATCAATTATTTCAAACATCATTAAAAAAACTAAATTATTTAACATTTGAGTTGATAAATAATTTAATAATTGACGGTTACACTCTCAAATGGCATCTGCACCATGTTTAGGACCAATTTTTCATTTTTTTAAATGTAGGACCAATTTTTATTTTTTCAATATTACCAATTTTTCATTTTCGTTGCAACTGGAATGATTACCCTTGCTCTGCAATGGGTTCTGAAATTAGATCTATACATAGTATCAACTTCGGAGAAATTAGATGTATATAGAGACGGTGTGAACTGATGCAATTTGATTACAACATAAGGGAAAACTTTCATTTGATATCAGGTTATACAAAAAGAGGCCATTTGATCACCAGTAAGTTCACATATCAAAATTACCATATGAAGCACAGTTTCAAAAGCTATTTAAGTACAATTAAGAGGCATAGTTCAAAAGCCATTTGAGATGGCGATGGCTTAAAATGTTTGTTGTCATTTATAGTTGGATAGAGGTGTTAATTGCTTTTTGTTGCATCACATCTCTAGCATAGCTTCCCAGGTACTGCTAAAAGAGTTGGCCTAAATTCATGGAGAAATATCTAGGCATTCTTCTTTGAATAGAGTGATGAAGCATGCAAGCTGAGTTTAAATAAATGTCAGTATCGTAACAAAAAATAAATTTATATGCGAGTTCAATGAGAATAAGGTTAAAGAAAGCAACTGGCAATGCAAAATACTAGCAATTTAAAGTGTTCTTTTTATCTTAAGATAACAATTCAATACACAAATGACTAAATTTAAATACTGGGAATGCATAATAGTCAGTTTGTAGATACTCAAATTAGGCATGATACCTCCCATTCAATCATGATATGTAGAGAATGAAGGGTGAGAATAGTACCTTTGTTTGAAATGTCTTTAGGTAGCGGAAGGGATCGCTTCTTGTGAGGGCCGGATATTGGTAGCTTTTGTGTTGCCTTGCGATGTGTCTATTGAATTCGACATGACTGGGCCATTTTATATTCTTGGAGGTCTTCTAAAGGACTGCTTTAAGATAATAATAATAATAATAATAATAATAATAATAATAATAATAATAATAAAGTAGGATTAAGTGAAAAGATGTTATCTATTTGTAGTAGTGGTGCATGTATTTTTGGTTAGTAGGTGATACCTTATTCGAGTTGTCTTTCAATGAGACTCTTTAGGGATTAATTCTTCAATTCCTTGGTTATTTCTCATTTTTCTTGGTTATACTCAATAATAACCAAGAAGGGGTGAATTGGTGTTTAAGAAATTCAAAAAAAGATGACAAACAATAGAGACTTAAGAATTTATACTGGTTCGGCTTCTACTATCTTAACTTACCACAACTAAGGATTCCCTAAATTTACTAGATTTGAACCTTTCAAAGATAAGATTTAACCTTTACAATTTCTATCTTTTCAAAAGGTAAGATAGGTTCACTTTCCCTTAAAGTTTTCTACCCAAAACCTAAAGTAAATTGTCACAAAAATGAGAAATAAAGTATAGAAAGGACCATCACCTCTAAAAGGCATAACATTTAAACACTCTCACACAACAATGCAACACTTGAAAAAACAAATAACAACTAAACCCAAAAGTGTAATCAAGAGAAAATGAGAATAATAATGGAAATTATTGGAATTAAGCTTTTGATCTTTGTATACTTGTTTCTTAACCTTTTTTGAATGTTCCAGTGCTCCATTTATACCCTCTCATGGATTAATAGTAGTTTGAGGTTGATGAAAACAAATTGGAGCTGTTGGAGTCTTCAATTGCAACAATAAATGCTTTTGCATAGCTTTAGGTACCAATACCCAAGCCATAGAGATTTGGTTCCTTTCGTCAAACTGTGACCGTTGGGGTCATGAGTACTGCATATCAGCTGAAAGGGGTGTAATACCTCTTCATGGAGGAGTGGTACCTGGGCAATGGTGAGCCTTAAGAAAATAGGATAGACACAATTCCTTTGAAAGGGATGCGGTACCACTGCATCCACTTTGCTCAACATTTTTTAGGTACCGCACCATTTTCCAAAAGTGTTTGATACCTTTAAGTTATTGTGCCTACTAACACTTGGATACTGCACCTTTTTGGTTTTAGGATACCGTAATTGACCTAATGCATCTTGAATTTTTTTTTTCATTTTAAAAATTATCTTGAAAATAATTTCTTAAAAATCTATTTTACCATATTTGATTTAAAAGTATTTGCCATATCAAAATATTAGAAAAACCAAACTTAACAATATTCCCCTTTTTTTATAACAAACTTAAAATTTTGCCTTTGAGAACTCCCCTAAATCAAAAAATATTTCAAGTTGTGACTCCTCTTTTTAAAACATTTTTTTACTACAAAATTACCAACTTTTGATTTGAAATTTTTTCTTGCTGAGAGCTTTAAAAAGACAAGTATTAATATTTGGACAATTTGAAAGATTTAAAAATTATGCTTATCCAACATATATTTATTTTGAATATGAGTGTTTGATTTGAAAATTTTAATCTGTTTTATCTCCCTCTTTTTGGTATATCAAAAAGCATTAAAAAAATCAAAGATACTGAGACAAAACATAACTAATAAAGCATTCTACAAGGCAAGGTATATATCATAAAAGAACAAATAGAGGAAACTAAATAGCATTCAAAGTAGAGATGAGATAATTATCCAACTTAAAGTCATACGCAACAATCATAAATATGTCAAGCATGTAACACTCTACACCTGACCTATCACTCTCAGTTTTTATTAAAGACCTGAAGTAAATGGAGAATGAGGGTTGATTGGATTAAATAGTAAGTTGGTGGATTATACTAGAAATTTTGTGATTGTTGGGTAATTAGTTGAGTTTCAATTCTAGTTGGTTAAGATGGGACAGGCTGGTTCCATAGTGCAGTTGGTTGTGGGTTAATGTATGGTTCCGACTCATTTACTAGGGAATATGTTAGTTGATGAAATCAAGGTTTTAAATGGTTGATTGGCTATTGATTATTTAGTATTTTGTGATCTTAGGTGATGGCTTAATCATCCCAGATCAACAATGAAGTCGTTGTCGCCCGCGTGCACATTTGCACCAAATCAATGTAAGTAGCCTAGTCGATTTGGATTTGGAAATTTTAATGATAATGCTGATTTAATTGAACCCTTAAAAGGGTGTTCTAAGGCTATTTTGAAAGCACCCTAACTCGATAAAAATTTTATTTTAATTTAGGTTCGATTTAAGGTCTTAGGGAGAAATCGTAAGTTTCACAAGGAGTATTGCAGTTATGCGAAAATAAGTTGTGGGTTCTAACCTATAAAATTTAATGCTTTAATAATATTTTTAATGTTTAAAATGATGATTAAGCTTGTTTTTTGGGCTTAATTAAATGGCTAATTAAGTGATTTTAAGGTGGTCGAATCAAGTACATTTCGGGCCCTAGTTAAATGGCATGTTTGAAAGGTTGCATGAGTGTTTGAATGTTTGAATGTCTGGAATTGGTGTGAATTAATATGAATTGTTTTTTAACATAATGTATGGTGGTTGTATAAGTAGCATGTATTAGAATGAAAATGAAATGTATGTTTAGGTAAAATGCTGTGAAATATACTGAATGGAAAATTTCAACACATGCATTGGAAAATTGCTTATGAATGATAATGAAATTATGGCATGTTGTAATGTCAACGAATTGATGGTGAAACTGAATGATTGATAAGTGTCATTATCGAATTGAAGTGAATGCTATTATGATAGCATGTAAAACATACTATTGAAATGGGAATGTAATGGAAACATGATTTTGATTGAAATTTGTATGACATATCGCATGTGCATGGGGTGGGATTATGTGGATGACAGAGGAGTTCTGTGGAGTAATGACAACATATTAAGTCCACATATATGTTGTCAGTGCACTGCACCGGGAGTAATGAAAAGAACGACGATTATATCACATTTATGTTAAATGACAGTCTAATTGCATTACGTATATTGGTGGTTTAACCACATTGAGCATAACTTGCAATATTTGGAGTTTAGCAGACGGGTTCTGTAATATTCCTAAACTGGGTCTAATAGTTTCGGGTATATTTTTCGGGTTTCGAGTGTGAAACTAGGAATTTATAAGGTTTCTAGTAAATTTTAATTTAATTTAGGAGGTTAATTTCATCTAAAATTGATTAAACAATAATCCAAAAAATTTTAAAAATATTTTTGAAAATTTAATTTTAAAGATTTTAAATAATTATTAGTGAAAATAATCAATTTGGGTTGACAAAAATTTTTTTAAATAAATTTTATTAGGGGTAATTTGGGTAAAATTTAAATATTAATTAAATAGGATTAAATTGTAAAACAAAGGAAAGTTTAGAGTATTTATATGAAAAATAAACCTTAAATTTTGAAATTTTGGAGGGAAAGGATTAAATGATAAAGTTAGGGAAATGTGGGAGTGGCCATTAGGCAAATTTCCCAATTTATAAATTTATGATGGGTGGTTTCAATTTTAAAACTAATGTATCTAGCCCACTTTTCACACATTTTACATCAGATTAAAGAGCTTTAAACTTCGTTTTCTTTGCATATTTTAAAGATCTATCATCAGAAAATAGATCCAACCAAATTCCTTCTCAAAATACTTTCTCAATTCACCCGAAATTATTCTCAAAAGTAGCCAAAAACATTCTAAAATTTCTTAAGTTTCTTGAATAAAGATTTTCAATCAACGAATTTAGAGCAAATCAAAGGTAATCTCCAATCCTCAACTTGTTTTTATGATGATTAGAAACATTTTTACATGAGTTGAAAGTCAATTAAAAGATTTTTATCAATGTCTTCTTCTTCCAAGAACACATGGTTCTTTAATGGTGGATCTTGAATTTTGAGAGGAAATCCCCAAATCAATGGAAGTTCCAACTCGAAATGGATATATTAAAAGATTTATTTATCTTATTTATTGAGATTAAACATGATTTGTGAGGTAATTTAAAGAAATCTGAATTTCATCATATTCATGAACCGATTTTCCAGAATTTTGTGAAATCGATTTAAAGATAAAATTGATGCTTATTATAAGTGTATTTGGTCTAGTATTAATGATTGAAAGTGTTTATGTCTGCTGAAGAGATTGATTTTGTGAGGAATCGAGTTTTCGACTTGATGTTACAAATCTGGTAAGGTATCTTTGTGAGAGGATTTCGATTAGTATAGTTAATTAAAATTTGTGTTTATTATAGCATTGGAAAGGTGGTAATATTTACTTTATCTCTGTTGAAACTACAAAACTTAAAGAGGACCGAGCTAATCGGAATTGAAGCTTGGATTTGCTTTGTTGATCACCTGTTTGTGGTAGAATAAATTGTGTGGTGAGTGTTTCTAAGGGCAATTTGGTAAATTGACCATCATTTATGTTTAATTAGTAGCTTAATTGATGATTTCAATTGATTAATTATGGTTGAATGACTAATTTTTGCAAGATTTATATTATATGTAATGGAGTGGAATTTTTATTGAATAATGGTAAGTAATGATCTAAGTGGTTTTGTGCAATTTAATTAAGTTAATTATATTGATGATTAAAGCATGTTTACTGGAGTTTTTTTATCAGGATATATTGGTATTACAATTGGTAATTGTACATTGGAAAATGGCAAATGAAATGCTTGGTTTAATTGGATTTTAAAAGGCTATGTTACATATTACACATAAGCATTTTGTCACATTAAATTGAGTACAATAATGACTGATTTATATGCTATATTTGACCGAATATATTGGCAACATTGATGTGTCGTTGAGAGCACCAAAAATATCATATTCCCTGTAAAATAGTAAAAATAAAAGTAAAGGGGAAGTAGGGTCGAATCCTCAGGGACCGGATTGTACGAATGCTCGTTTCTTGAAATCCTAGACAATTTCTTGGCCAAGAAAACCTGCGTTCCTGAAAATAAAAAATAGAATTAAGAATATGGAAAAATAAAAACAGAATTTAAAGTGAATTGAAATTGCAAAATTAAATAAATTGTAGAAATTAAAATGAGGAATATAAAAATAAATAAAGTTGGGAAAAGAGAAAGTTTCTTATGTGGCGAGATTCCAGCCTCCGGTTGTCTCATTCCGCCTTGGGTTCAATCCTTGACTTTTAAGTAACCCTTCTCAAGCAGGATAAGCCAGTTATAGTGGAACAGGATGCCTACGACCACCAGCTCCAAAGATTTAGACATAAGATTTGGTGGAACCTGACTCTAGCCAATAATCGCTTTTGTGGGACTATCTTCTGCTAGATCACCACTTCCCAACGGCGAATACCACACCGTTTTGTCTCTTAGATTTGCCAACCTCTGACGTAGAAAGCCAACGAACCAGCTGTGTAATCTTCCCAAAATGTACAAAGCGGCCGTTCCTTGCACAAGTTGAAAAGATCACCTATTAAGGGACATGGACGGAAGCGTCAGCCCCGTAGTGCGGAGAAGCGATGAATACCCTGTTGAGAAGGCTAAGCACGGATTCTAAGCCTTATGAACCTTTTTGGGGAATTTTGACAACTTTCGGCTAGATTGGTTTAGTGGCTCATGATTTTTGGGGAAAAATAAATAAAATAGATATGAGATTTTTATTGAAGAAAAGATGAAGAGAACAAAAGACAAAGATTTTGGGAGAGAGAGTGATTACAGAAAAAAGATGTCAAATATGTGCCACTCCATCCCCTATTTATAGTACTAGAAAACCTAGTCTATTCCTAATGAAATTCTAAAAGATAAATACAAATAAATAAAGATAATTAAAGATAAATAAAGATAAATGAAAATAAATCCTAAAATTAAATCTAAATAAAAATCCTTAATAATTATCCTAATATAATTGAAATTAAAATAGAGTCTTGTGTTATAAAATCTCTTCCTTTGCATTTTAGTCATTGGGTCTTCCTGTTTGCATTTTTGGCACCACTTCTCTCTTTCTTTGCATGTTGGCCCATTATATCTTCAAATTTGCACTTTTTTCCCTTAAATTTCCTCTTGCCTCCAATTTAGTCCCTAAAAGATAAAAAACCACAAAACAATCCAAATTAGTAGGATCATACTCAAAATAATCATGCAATTAGCATATAAAATATGTCGTTCTAGAGTATTATCAAATTCCCCCTATTTAGCCCATGCTTGCCCTCAAGTATGATTCGTGTCCACTGTAAAAATTAAACCCTACCATGAAAGAAATACTACTCCAAAGTTTTATAAAAATTAGTCAAAATGCATATGAAAAATAAAGAGAACTCTTAGCTTGCTTTAAGTAAAATTGAAAAAAGTATTCCAATTAACACATACAAAAATTAAGATCGACTTGGATTATTTCATAAAAATTAGGTAATTTACCAAACCTATCAAGACACCCTATTTGTTTCTACCTTTAGTCCTCACACTTTATTAATATGTCTTTTTTTTCTCTTTTTTTCTTATTTTAATAGAATTTTAATTTAATTTATTTATTTTTAATTAGGAATATATTGAACCTTTTGACACGAAGAGTGATGACAGCCAAGCACCCCACCCCAGTTACTCAGCCCAACATACTCCTAATTTTTATTTTTCTTAAGAACATATCGAACCTTTTGACGCGAAGAGGGATGACAGCCAAGCACCTCACCCCGGTTACTCAGCCGAGCACATTCTTAAAAATTAATTCCGGTTAGCGGAGTTTTACCTAACACGTCACACAACCTTTTGACGCGAAATAGGATGACAACCCAAGCACCGTACCCCGGTTACTCAGCTAGTCATGTCTTAGGCTGCAGTCATAACCACGGAAACATTATTATTAAACGAAATTTTAATTTTGGAGGACTTAAGAGCAACAATCAAGTGTCAAAAATAAGTTTCAGCAACCACCTTAATAAACATGAACATATTATAAGTATGCAATTGTATTAGGTGTCCTCTTTGTATTTAGACTTAATCAAATTTACTAAAAGCAAAATAGGGTTAATTCTATTAATCATAATTATTTTAACTAAAAGAAATAAAACAGTGGAGATGCAATCAAACAGGCAAAATCATAACTAACTCAGTAGACAAAAATCATGCATGTGAGTCAAACAGTGGGCAAGTCATGGTCAAATTCTTGGGTATGAAAAGAGGCAGAATATTCTTAAAAAAAATTATAGGGACAGCAACGACCAAAACAGCAACAACAACAAAAAAAATCAGCATCTAAAACGACAGAAATAATGAGGAATGCCTCCCCTACTTAAAACACATAGTCCTCGATGTGGAATAAATAAATAAATGGGTAGAAGAAAAGTTTAGAAGAACTCCTCGTGTAGTTACTGTCGTTCGTGTATTATGGTAATGAGTTCTCCCTATTTTTGCTTCGGTTTACCTAGACAAAAGAAGAGAATTTTATTAATATCTGAAAATAATAAATAATAAAATAATAAGAATAAATAAATAAAAATAAAATAAACTAAAATAAAAATTGGGTTGCCTCCCAATTAGCGCTTGTTTAACATCGCTAGCTTGACTCCCCAACTAGTATTAGGGTTGTTCCAGCTCAATTCTTTCATTCGTATGGGCTTGGAAATTCTCATTTTTTAACACGTCCACTATATTTGGGTTTTATCGTCCTTGCGCTTCTTTCTTTGGTTTCGTATTTTCCTCCAAGGGGTTGATCCCTTTTAAGTCGGCAATGGTCTCATCATTCTCCAAAAATGTGCATTTGAGATGTTCGGGAAGTGGTTTTAATTTCAGATCTGGTGCCTGAATCTTGTGGCTGTTGTGGAACCCAATTTTGGTATGGCTGGTTATATTGTGGATTGGCCCCATAACACAAGTTAGGGTGGTCCCTTCATCCTGGGTTGTAGGTATTAGCGTAAGGGTCATATCGCCTTTGTGGTAGGCTAGGAAATTTCCCATAACATCTAAATGAGCCATAGTATCATCATACAAACTGAGACATGCATCAGTTGTATGTTCAGGTGTAGCACATATTTCACATACTCGTGCTGGTTTGGCTTTTTCTGCAACAAGAAAGCTCACAATATTAGTAAGTCTATCAACTTTATCTTCTAAGGTTGAATTACTTAGCTGATGAACCCGTTTAGGGGGTTCAAGATTGGCTCGGAATTGCTGAGTATTTGCAACCATTGTGGAGATCAAGTCTCTTGCTTGTTGGGGAGTCATGTTAACTAACACTCCTCCACTAGCAGCGTCTACCATATTCATCTCCATGGGTTTCAGGCTTTCGTAAAAATATTGGAGAAAAGATTGTTCTGTTATACCGTGTTGCGGGCAGCTCGCACACAATTTCTTAAACCGCTCCCAATAGTCATAAAGAGACTCTGTTTCTTTTTGCCTTATTCCAACGATCTCCCTTTTTAACTCAGCTGCTCGTGATGCTGGAAAAAACCTGTTGAGAAATAAACGAGAAAGATCAGCCCAAGTTGTAATAGATCCAGGAGGTAAGTAAAATAACCATTTCCTAGTTGAATCTGTGAGGGAAAAAGGGAGCACGCAGTTTAATTTGATCCTCAGTTACCCCCTGAGGTTTCATACTAAGGCAAACCATATGGAACTCTTTCAAATGCTTGTGGGAATTTTCGTTTTGCAACCCATGAAAAGTTGGCAGTAGCTGGATTAAGCCTGACTTTAATTCAAAATCAGTATCCATAGTAGGATACGCGATGCATAGTGGCAGTTGTTCTGCCGGAGCTTCGGCCAGTTGCCGAATTGTCTGAGCCATAGGTTAAGGTGCTAGATTAGGGTTTTCGTTAACCCTAACATGAAGCACTTCTTCTGGGGAACCAACTTCTACTTTTTTGCTTTCAAAAGTTTGAGTAGGTTTTTTGTTAACCCTAGACTCTGCTTCGTCGTTGATTCTGATTTCTGGCGGTGGATTACTTTGAGTCCCAACCACCGCTGACTACTTTTTCTTTAGCTTTGTTTCCTTGTGATTAGCTCTCGCAGTCTTTTCAATCTCTGAATCAAACGCAAGAGTTCCTAGAGCAGATCTGGTCATAAGAAACAAAAAACAAGATTAGTACATTACCGATCCCCGGCAACGGTGCCAAAATTTGATGTGTCGTTGAGAGCACCAAAAATATCCTATTCCCTGTAAAATAGTAAAAATAACAGTAAAGGGGAAGTAGGGTAAAATCCTTAGGGACCGGATTGCACGAATGCTCATTTCTTGAAATCCTGGACAATTTCTTGGCTAAGAAAACCTGCGTTCCTGAAAATAAAAAATAGAATTAAGAAACTGGAAAAATAAAAACAGAATTTAAAGTGAATTGAAATTGAAAAATTAAATAAATTGCAAAAATTAAAATGAGGAATATAAAAATAAGTAGAGTTGGGAAAAGAGAAAGTTTCTTATGTGGCGAGATTCCAGCCTCCAGTTGTCTCGTTCCGCATTGGTTTCAATCCTTGGCTTTTAAGTAACCCTTCTCGAGCAAGATAAGCCAGTTATAGTGGAACAGGATGCCTACAACCACCAGCTCCAAAGATTTAGACTTAAGATTTGATGGAACTTTGACTCTAGCCAATAATCGCTTTTGTGGGACTATCTTCTGTTAGATCACCACTTCCCAATGGCGAATACGACACCGTTTTGTCTCTTGAATTCGTCAACCTCTGACGCAGAAAGCCAACAAACCGATTGTGTAATCTTCCCAAAACGTACAAAGCGGCCGTTCCTTACACAAGTTGAAAAGATCACCTATTAAGGGACATGGACGGAAGCGTCAGCCCCATAGAGCGGCGAAGCGATGAATACCCTGTTGAGAAGGCTAAGCGCGGATTCTAAGCCTCATGAACCTTTTTGGGGAATTTTGAAAACTTTCGGCTAGATTGGTTTAGTGACTCATGATTTTTGGGGAAGAAATAAATAAAATAGATATGAGATTTTTATTGAAGAAAAGATGGAGAGAACAAAAGACAGATTTTGGGAGAGGGAGTGATTACAGAAAAAAGATGTCAAATATGTGCCACTCCATCCCCTATTTATAGTACTAGAAAACCTAGTCTATTCCTATTGAAATTCTAAAAGATAAATACAAATAAATAAAGATAATTAAAGATAAATAAAGGTAAATGAAAATAAATCCTAAAATTAAATCTAAATAAAAATCCTTAATAATTATCCTAATATAATTGAAATTAAAATAGAGTCTTGTGCTATAAAATCTCTTCTTTTGCATTTTAGTCATTGGGTCTTCCATGTTTGCATTTTTGGCACCACTTCTCTCTTTCTTTGCATGTTGGCCCATTATATCTTCAAATTTGCACTTTTTGCCCTTAAATTTCCTCTTGCCTCCAATTTAGTCCCTAAAAGATAAAAGACCACAAAATAATCCAAATTAGTAGGATCATACTCAAAATAATCGTGCAATTAGCATATAAAATATGTCGTTCTAGAGTATTATCAAACATGTATGGTGGACCCATTGCATATAGTTCGCATGTCATAGGATTTGTGAGTACTCACCTTTATTTGAGACATTGTGACCATATGGCTCTAGGTGGACTGATTTGTTTGGAGTAGATAAGGGAGTGTTGGGCATGAGTCTCCACTCACTAGGTTATTTGAGGCACTATAAGGGAGTGTGTGCTTCGGTCTACTCAACTCGGTGGACTATATTTGATATTTGTGGGAGCTTAGAGAACCGTTTATTCAATGTATGATCACCCAATTGAGCCATGAGAAGTGTATGCCAATATATTTATGTGTGATGATTGTTATATCATTTGATATTTGTAAGCCATGAATAATTGATTCTTGATATTGATAAAACATATGGAAATTAAATTGACATGTTTCTTTATTATGGCCGATAATTGGTGATTGAATGAATGTAATTTAAGCATGATTTGGATGTTAATTTACTAGTCTTTTTTTTTTTACATTCACTGAGCTTTTTGAAGCTTACACCCTCACAATTCGTGTAGATAATCGTTAGGATTGAGGAGTTGATGTAACACCCCTAACCCATATACATCGCCGGAGTAGGGTTACATGGCATTACCTGACATAATACAACGCAAACAGACATTTATTACATTCCATACTCTGTAATTGATCTACATTAAGAATACTTATTTCAGCCAGAAAATTTTGAAACTTAATACATATACACATTTAAAAACTAAATGAACCATATTACTCAACTTAGGTACCATTCACATATATGGCATGATTATTAATTAATATAAACAAACATGACTTGTACAAAAATGCAAATTAAAACAACCACACGGCAGTAGTCATACATTTTCATAAACATCATTTAAATAAATATCACTTAAGTCTGAACATACCTCTTTTCTAGTCACTCGACCATACGCATATTGAACCAATTAAAACATAAGTACCATAGCAACATTACAACATGACCGAACATACCATAGTTGCTTATACAACATGTGCATATTTACTAATATTAATAAACTATATCTAAATATATTTACCAAATAACCACAATGTACCTCTTCTATTATCACAATTTATGTGCATATGACCATAATAAATTGAAGCATTTTGAGCACAAATAACAACCAAAAAGTACATCCATTTCGCATGCTTATTATCATGCCTATAATTACTTACACATTATCAAAAAATTAGCCAACATTTGGTTATTCAAAATAACTTCTATGACTTTTAAAATTTTATTCACTCTTTACTATCCAAAACGAAACCTAAACAGCTAATTCATAAGTAAACATGTCATAAGCATATACCTTTTATTTTAATTAAGGTTAGCCGAATATAAACATACATTATAACCTATTTTAACTCATAAAATAACCAAAGCAACTATACACACACTTACTCACAATGGCATTAACATTTAACTAAATAATCATATTCATATCTGTACTAGAGGTGTGCATGGGCCGGGGGGCCCGCCCGAAAAATGGGAGGGTTTGGGTAAAAATATAGGCCCGAAAAACGGTCTTGGACAAAAAACGAGGCCCGTTTAGAAAACGGGTCGGGCCTCGGGTAAGATTTTTTTGGCTCGGGCTCTGCCCGGCCCGGCCTAATTTTAATATTAAATTATTTTTAAAATTTTTTTATTTTAAATTTTAAATAACTTTAGTACTTTTACTTTACTTTTTTTGTTGTTTTGATGTTATTTTGATATTGTAAAACTTTTGTTATTAATATAATTTAATTCTTAATTTAGTTTTAATTTGTTTCAATTTTTCAATTTTAATATAATTACTTTTTATTATATTTTTAATTTATGTATTATTTTAATAATTATTTTAGTCCCATTATTTATTTATTTTTTGTTTTAATATTTGTTTTTATGTTTTAAATGTATTTGATTTATTATATTTTAAATTTTTTTATTTAATAAAAAAAGAAAAAAAAATTAATATGACCGGGCCGGGCCGGGCCGGGCCGGGCTCGGGCCTACCATTTTTTTCTCGGGCCGGGCTTGGACAAATTTTTAGGCCCATATTTCGGGCCGGGCCGGGCCCGGGCCTTGAAAACGAGCCGAAATTTTTTATGGGCCCGGCCCATCCCATGCACACCTCTAGTCTGTACCAAATTTCATCATTACTCAAACCCAAACACATATTAAAACATCACAAGTATACCATGAAACATAATTCCCACAATAAGTCTAAAGCATAACATAATGCACGTAAGTAATACCACATATATTCAACCATCAACTAACTCATTAATCAAACCAATTCATATAACCTAATACCACACATATATAAATCATGAATATACTTCCAAATTGAATTTAAGTCATAGCCACATACACACAAACTTTAGCATTATAATCTAGTCATTTTCGCATGGCTATCAATATATACATACTTCAAAATCAAACATAATAACTAGCCTATACATGCCATAGGTTCAAGTTCAAACTTATAAAATACTGCAAAAGTGATTGATAGTGTGACGGATTTCTCTGACGATCCTTGAGCTCATAACTAGCTTCAAAATCTATAAAAACAAAGAACATACACACACAGAGTAAGCTTGAATAGCTTAGTAAGTCATAAGTAAATAAATCATTTCAATGACATTTATAATTCAATATAATTAAACCAAATCATACTAATCATAACCACATATATAATTATCAAGCTTGCAACTTCATATGTCAATACATATACTTTAGCATTATTTTACCACTTGACCGAATACATATATATTCATAAGCATATTTAACTTTCACTTTCGTAATGCACATTTCATATATTCATATAAAGTATATACTTACCTTACTACTCATGTAATACCTTGAAAATTTTTACAGTAAGATATTATCCTTGATATAGTAAAATAAGGAAATAAAGTGACAAAAAGGGAAATTTTGAGTTATGTCAATATTGAGAAGTATATTATGATATATTAATTCAAGAAAGGACTAAATTGTAAAAGTGAGAAAAGTTTTGTTGCACAAGAGTAAATATTCATAATTTGAGGGGTTAAAGTGTAAATATGAAAAAGTTGAAGGACCAATAGTGTAAATAATTTAAGAGTGGAATGATCTAGAAACTAGGGAAAATGGATGAATTAGGACCAAATTGAATAGATGAAGAACTATGAGGGACTAAATTGCAATTTTACCAAATTAAACGATGACTCAAGGATGGAATTTTAAAAGATAATGAAGGGCAAAATGGTCAATTGGAAGAGAGAGAAATCTAGAAAGTAATAATGATGCTAGAGATATTTTGATATTTTATAATTATTTAATTAGATAATATTATTTATTAATACTTTAATAAGATATTTTATTATTATTTTATAAGTATATAAAGAAAGAAAGATGAGAAATTCTCATCCATATTTTCCCATGCACTAACGTGAGAGAAAGAGAGGAAGAAAGAAAGTTTTGCTTTCTTTACAATTTGGTCCTTTTACCAAAAATTCACCATTTTCACCCAAAAATCAAATGAATTTCCATAGCTACCAAGAGACAAAAATGTTAAGGAGAGCATGGGGAGTTAGAATATCAAGTTGGATTCAAGAAATAGAAGCTAGAGGAGAGAGAAAATCAAGTTAAAGATTAGTATCAATAGAACAAGGTAAGTATATCAAGATTTCAATATGTTTTTAAGTTTGTTATTATTGACAAAGTATGGAAATAATGTTATAGTAGAGTTTTCTTACATAAGGTCCTATGTTTTTGATATGTTAGTGAAGAGAAAATAAGAGAAAGTGATGAGAAATGGTGTAGAAAAAGAAAATAAGGGTGTTATAACATGGTAATTAATAGCTTGCACAAAAACAGTTTGGACAGCAGCAGTAGACTAACTTTGAAAAATCACCATAAATAGTAGAAATCGAATTAGAAGATGAAAAAAATATGGAATTAAATATTATTGAGTATAGTTTCTCATAGAAGAAATATTGTAAGCAATGGATTTGTAAATTTTGAGATATAATGAATTTTGTGAGACAAGGTCAGAATGAATTCGGGTTCCCCTGTTCTGACTTTGAAAAATCATAAAAAAATTAATAAAAATAATTAGGGGCTTAAATATATATTTATAAAATCCTGAATGAGTCTATTTTTAAGATAAACAAACAAGAACATCATTTGAATCCTGTATGATGAGATAATTAATTTTGGTGAAGAGGGGTCAGAACTGTCAGATAGCAGAACAGGGGTAACTTTAAAGAATAAACTGTACTTATTGGCTAATCCAAAAATTCTGAAATTTGTATGGTAAGAATATATATGAGTCTAGATTTAGGTAAAATTATCAGATATTAATTTTGAGTTCTATAGATCCATATATAAATAATTTAGTGACTATGATGCAGATAGACAGCTTGAATATTCATAAAAGTAAATAATAAAAATTATGGATAATGTTACTTACAAGTGTGTTATCTACATTAAGGATGTGGAATGGAGAGGAGGAGGAGGAAAAATATGTATGAATATTCATTTAGCATGGCTAATTTGCATATTTTAGGCTCAGGGACTAAATTGAATAAAAGTAAAACTTTATGGGAAATTTTGTAAACATGTCAGAAATGACCAAATTTCATGAAATGGATTATTTTATTATTTAAATTACAAAATTGAATGAAATTATTAATTTAGTTCAAGATCGGGGGAAAACATGTTTTAGGGATTAAATTGAAAAGTGTTGAAATTATGAAAAATTCTGATATTTTATAGAATTCATGGATTGTTATCAATATATATGAGAATAATAGCTAGAAATAAAGATTAAATTGCAAGAATTTTATTTTCCTGACCCTAAGGATGAAATCGTCATTAATTAAAAGTTTAGGGGCAAAATGGTAATTTTGCCTAGAGCATTAATTAAATGCATTAGAATATGAAATGAATGAAAATGATGATCAAATTTATTTATAAAGATCCGGATGACTCAAATATGAGACTTGATCGTGGAAAAGAAAAGATATCAGATTAATGAAATTATAAACACAAACAAGCAATGAGGTAAGTTCGTGTAACTTGAATTATATTCTTAAATGCTTGAAATGCATGTTTTTGATATGAATATGATTTGAATGTTCATTATATGGAAATTTATGAAACATTGATAAATTTGATAAAAGGAGAAGAAATCCCGGTTGAATGAAAGGAAAATTCGATGGATCTCTGAAAAGGAATTGACGGTAAAAAGGATCTAGCCCGGACGGGTGATCCTATCCTGATATAGCCCTCCCAAAGAATATGTGTAAAACGGATTTAGCCCGGACGGGTAATCCGAATTAGGGTCTGAATTTAGCCTGGACTGGTAATTCAGATCCAAGCTCATTAGAGTAATTGTCGTTGCAGGGGATTTAGCCTGGACTGGTAATCCCGACAATACTCTATGAGTTTATATTACAGGAATTTCGCCTGGACTGGTAATCCCACTATAAGGATGAGGTGCGAGGGAGTGTGCTCTCTGATATGAAATGTGTAAGACCATGGTTGAAAGATACCATGGCAACCTGTGTGTAAGACCATGGTTGAAAGATACCATGGCAACCTGTGTGTAAGACCATGGTTGAAAGATACCATGGAAACCTGATATGAAATATGTAAGATCATGGTTGAAAGATACCATGGCAACCTGTGTGTAAGACCATGGTTGAAAGATACCATGGCAACCTGATATGAAATGTGTAAGACCATGGTTGAAAGATACCATGGCAACATGACAGAAAATGAGTAAGACCATAGTTGAAAGACACTATGGCATCACGTCAAAGATAAATAAGACCGTGGATGGGAGACGCTATAACATCTGTTGAACAATTGATATTCAGGTAAAATATATCAGATGACGAATGGTTATATGAAATGGTTGTGTGAAATGTTTACAAGAACTGGTCATATGGAAATATATGTACAAAAGCGTTGTATGAAATAATTATGAAAATGGATAAACGAAATAAGTATAAGTACATGGAATATAATTTATGTTAAGTTTGATATAAGCTATTACCAGAATAAATATACATAAAATATATGGAAATGATGAAGCATAAAATATTGATATAATGAAATGAATGATATATGCTTGTGAAGAAACGGTAAGAGCATGATATGTTTCATGACATGTACATATATGATTATCTTTGATATGTTGATACAAGGAAATTATGTAATTGAGACTATTATTAAACTCAAGTGCGACATGTCGAGAAAATAGATATATCAATGTTGAATTTATATGAGATATGTGCAAGTATACTAACAATGTTGTTGTTTGATGCTTATACAAGTGCCAAACTGTTGATTGAATGGTAATATATTTATTTTTTATGATGCATTGAATCGGTAAGTATTTTAATTTTTTTTAAGTGATTTGGAAATGGTAGTAATACTCTGAAACCCTGTTATGCTTTCTAACCCAAGATAATTCTGATAATGTTAAAAACGATACTCAAGTATATGAGTACATAGTTGATTAGAATGAATCGGAATTCATAAAGGTATGAATAAATACATGTCGATGATGAATGTTATGTGTATTATTAAAAGTAAATTATATTGCTACACGAAATATTGTGCTGATGACTAAATTACAAAATATATAAAAGTGGTATATGAAGTACATGATAAGGATTATTAGTAAATTATAGATGAATAGTGAATTTTGAAAAATATTACATGTATTAAAGGTAGAGAAGACATAAATAAATGGATTATTGGTACAAGGATTAAATTGTAAAGCATGTAAAAGCATTATGCGAAAGGTGTAAAAGTGATATGCGTGCATGAAATAATTTGCCCAAGTAGACAAGATTAGAACTACTAGGAAATTAAGGGACCTCAGCATGCTCTCTGATTACTAGCACGTTAGTGCTCTCTGATTATTAGCACATTCAGCACATTTGTACTCTCTGTATAGCACTCAGTGTTCTCTGTTTAATAGTGCATAATAACGCACCTCTGTATAAGTCTCGTATATCCGAAGTGTTCTATCTAGTCTACTGGGCCCCTGCTAAGTAAAAAGTAAACAATTTTCGTTATGAGGAAAAGGATTATCTCTGAGTAAAAATGTTAATTATGATGAAGCAGAACTCGTAAAAGTACAGATAAATGTTTTATAGTACTTGAGAATGATAAATGTTATATGAGTAAATACATGACAATTAAATTATGAGGCTTTATGATCTATACCCCTTTACTAATACAGTTATATGCAATGAAAGTCATGAGATTTATATTGATTAAGTTCAGAAGCGGAAAGTGAAAAGCTTAATGGTTGAACAATTGATAATGCAGTAGGAACTGAGAATGAGTTAATAAGTAAAGACGGGTTCTGAATAGAGATATCAGATTTTTCTTAAACTAGTTGAGATATACAATATCACTGTTAAAGCAAGAAGTTATTTATGGGAAAATCGATTTATTTAAATATGGTATTTACAGAATAGTTAACTGAAAATTTCTTCTGAATTAGTTTTTTTTAGTGAAGTAAATAATGTGAAATTATTGATGACTATACTAGTCAATAGATTGGTGAATAAATTGCAAAAATATTTGAATATAGCCGTTATAACTGGGTATATTATAGTAAATTTTTTTTGGGGATTTTATATGGGTATCTTATATATATATATACTGATATTTTCAGAGGCATATGGAACTGTTCATGTTTGGATGCTATAATCAATATATGGAAAGGTTGGATAAATATGCTAATAGACAGAAATTATCGCAAGTCTGATTAATTCACAAGTGGTACTACTCTATCTTTCTTTGGTTTTCCAAGCCAATATATGTGATAGAACACTTGATAATAAGATTCATATGATATTATTTTCTATTTCTGTTGGTAGAAGCTCTGAAAGGCAAATGTGAAATATTGTATTGAAAATAAATTGTGAAATAAAAGGATAGAGAATGGATATAAATGATAAACTGGGTAAATATGTACAGAAAGAAACTACAGAACTACAGAAATAATGAAATTCATGATCAAAAGAGAATAACGAAATTTCGAGGACGAAATTTATTCAAGGGGGAAAGAAATGTAATACCCTGAAAATTTTTACAGTAAGATATTATCCTTGATATAGTAAAATAAGGAAATAAAGTGACAAAAAGGGAAATTTTGAGTTATGTCAATATTGAGAAGTATATTATGATATATTAATTCAAGAAAGGACTAAATTGTAAAAGTGAGAAAAGTTTTGTTGCACAAAAGTAAATATTCATAATTTGAGGGGTTAACGTGTAAATATGAAAAAGTTGAAGGACCAATAGTGTAAATAATTTAAGAGTGGAATGATCTAGAAACTAAGGAAAATGGATGAACTAGGACCAAATTGAATAGATGAAGGACTATGAGGGACTAAATTGCAATTTTACCAAATTAAATGATGACTCAAGGATAGAATTTTAAAAGATAATGAAGGGCAAAATGGTCAATTGGAAGAGAGAGAAATCTAGAAAGTAATAATGATGCTAGAGATATTTTGATATTTTATAATTATTTAATTAGATAAATATTATTTTATTAATACTTTAATAAGATATTTTATTATTATTTTATAATTATTTAATAAGAACACATCAATTCAGCACTTTAACAATTAGTTAGCCATTTTTACGTTTTACGCGATTAAGTCCTTTTATTAAATTGGATACACAAACGATAAATTTTCATACGAAATTTTCACACATATAAATTAACATGCTGTAGACACCAAAAATAATATTAAAATATTTTTATAACTCAAATTTGTGGTCTCGAAACTACTATTTCGAATAGGGTCTAAACCGGGCTGTTACAACTATCCCCTTTAGGGATTTTCGTCCCTAAAAATCTTACCGGTGAATAGGTTAGGGTAACGTTCTCTTATAGCATCCTCAGGCTCCCACGTAGCTTCTTCAACTCTGTGTTAGTGCCATAGGACTTTCACTAAAGAGATTTTCTTATTTCCCAATTTTTTAACCTCGCGATCTAAAATTTGGCTCGGTTCTTCTTCATATGTCATATCGGATCGAATCTCAATCTCAGACGCGGAAATCACATGTGATGGGTCGGATCAATATCGTTCAAGCATCGAAACATGGAATACATTATGGATCTTTTCTAACTCAGGTGGCAACAACAATCTGTAAGCAACCAGCCAAATACACTCAATAATCTCATACGGCCCAATAAATCTCAGACTCAATTTGCCTTTGCGACCGAATCGGAGTATTTTCTTCCACGGTGAGACTTTCAAAAACACTTTGTCCCCGATCTGAAACTCAATGTCCTTTCGTTTCAAGTCTGCATATGATTTCTGACGATCTGACGCTGCTTTTAGACTATCACGAATCACCTTCCCTTTTTGTTCAGTCTCTTTAAGCAAATCGACCCCGTGTACCTTATTCTCTTTGAGCTCAGTCCAATACAAAGGTGTTTGACATTTGCGACCGTACAAAGCCTCATAAGGAGCCATTTTGATACTAGATTGAAAGCTATTATTATACGCAAATTCAATTAGCGGTAAGTATAGTTCCCACGTACCTTCGAACTCAAGAATGCAACATCTCAACATATCCTCGAGTATCTGAATAATTCATTTGGACTGACCATCTGTCTGCGGATGGAAAATAGTGCTAAAATGTAATTTCGTACCTCATGCATCTTGCAGTTTCTTCCAAAATCGCAATGTGAACCTCGGATCTCTATCCACAACAATAGAGATAGGTACTCCGTGCAATCTTACAATCTGAGAAATGTACAACTCAGCAAGTTTATCAAGCGAGTAATCTGTGTGAAGCGGAATGAAATGGGCTGATTTAGTTAATCTATCCACAATAACCCAAATCGCATCTTTCTTGTTCGGTGACAAAGGCAAACCCGATACAAAATCCATCATGGCTCTGTCCCATTTCCACTCAGGTATCATAATCGGTTAAGTAACCCAGATGGTACCTGATGCTTGGCTTTGACTTGTTGACAGATTAAATATTTCGAAACAAAGTCAGAGATATCTCGTTTCATACCATGCCACCAGTAAAGTTGCTTCAAATCATTATACATTTTTGTACTACTCGGATGAACAGATAATCGACTACTATGAGCTTCATCTAAAATCATCTGAATCAACTCTGAATTTCTCGGAACACATATTCGGCCTCTGAATCTCAAACAACCCTCAGCATCAACTCGAAATTCTGGATCAATATTTGAATTACATTGAGCCCGTTCTGCTAAGAATTCATTATCGACTTTTTGAGCTTTACAAATTTGTTACATAAATAACAGTTTTGCTTTCAACTTAGCTACAATCGAACTATTATCAGATAGAGCCATATGTGGATTTATTGCACGCAGAGCGAACAGAGATTTTCGACTTAGAGCATCAGCAACTGCATTGGCCTTTTTCGGATGGTAGTCAATTATAAGCTCGTAATCTTTTAACAACTCTAACCATGTTCGCTATCGTAGATTCAGATCTTTCTGAGTCATCAAGTATTTTAAGCTTTTTTGATCGGAATAAACGTAACATTTCTCACTAAACAGATAGTGGCACCAAATTTTCAACGTAAACACAATAGTTGCTAATTCCAAATGGTGAGTTGGATAGTTCTTTTCGTGCGACTTTAACTATCTTGAGGCATAAGCTATAACTTTGCCTTCCTGTATCAAAACACAGCCCAAACCATTCTAAGATGCATCACTAAAGATTACGAATTTTTTACCCGATTCTGGCAGAACTAGCACCGGAGCTTCAGTCAATAAAGCTTTCAACTGATCAAAAATTTTTTGGCACTTTTCTGACCACTTGAACTTAACATCTTTCTATAGTAGTCGCGTCATTGGGGTTGCAATCATCGAGAAACCTTTTACAAATCGTCTGTAATATCCAGCAAGTCCCAGAAAACTTCGGACTTCAGAAACATTTCTCAGAGTTTTCCAATCTAGTATGGCCGAAATCTTGCCCGGATCAACCCGAGTACCTGATGCTGATACAACATGTCCTAAAAACCCAACTTCACGTAACCAGAACTCACATTTACTAAACTTCGCATACAATTGTTAATCTCACAAAGTCTATAGCACAATTCTAAGGTGTTCGGCGTGTTTAGATTCATCACAGTAGTAAATTAGAATGTCATCAATAAACACAACCACAAATCGATCCAAATAAGGTGTAAAGATCCAATTCATTAAATCCATAAAAGCAGTAGGCACATTAGTAAGCCCGAAAGGCATAACCAAAAACTCATAGTGTCCGTACCTTGTTCAGAAAGCAGTTTTTGGTACATCAGAGTCTTTAACTAGCAGCTGATAGTAACCCGATCTCAAGTCTATCTTTGAAAACAATGTAGCCCCTTTCAACTGATCGAACAAGTCGTCAATTTGTGGCAATGGATATTTATTCTTTATAGTCACCTTATTGAGTTGTCTGTAGTTGATGCACATTCTCATAGTTCCGTCTTTCTTTTTCACAAACAAAACCAGTGCACCCCAGGGAGAAAAACTCGGTCACGCGAAGCCTCTATCAATCAATTCTTGCAGCTGAGCTTTCAACTCTTTTAATTCAGTTGGTGCCATTCTATACAGAGCTATTGAAATCGGAGTTGTTCTCGGCACTAACTCAATCCCAAACTCTACCTCTCAGATCGGTGGCAAACCCAGTAATTCTTCAGGAAACACATCCGAATATTCATACACTACTAGTACTGATTCAATCTTCTTTTCGGTCACTTTAGAGTCAAGCACCTAGGAAAAGTAAGCTTCACAACCCTTTATCACATATTTCCAAGCTAACATCGAAGATATCACTACCGGTAAACCATTCAGATCATTAGAGTCAATCCGAATTATCTCATCATTCTGGCATCACAAATCAATAGTCTTCAGTTTGCATTTCACAATAGCATCATGCAATGTTAACCCATCCATACGCAGAATTATATCAAACTCGTCGAATGGAAACAACATCAAATCAGTAGGAAAACATGAATCTCGAACCATCAACAGACAATTCTTGTATACTTTATCAACCAAAACACACCGGCCTAAAGGGTTCGATACTCATATCACAAACTCAATAGACTCTACAGGCAAAGTCTTACTAGATACTAAAGTTTCACATACATAAGAATGAGCCGATCCAGGATCAATCATGTGACAGCCCAAAATTTACCCTAGTCGGGAAGTGGTTTCGGGACCACAAGACCGAGTCGTAAAAATAATTACTTGCTATATTCTATGCTTATTATGTGTGAACATGAGTATGTGGAAGTTTCACTCCCTAATTTTACCAATTGCATGAGAAATTATTAATTGGGATCAATTTGAGACATTGTAAAAATATGATAGTCTAATTCAAATGGTCTATTAGTGCATGTACCAAAAAGAGTGGTTTTGCATGTCAAATTGCCCAAAAGATGATGGGTGGCCGGCCAAGGAGTGATGGTGCTCCACTTATTCCAATTTATTATGTTTTGTTTAGTTAACAAATGACTTAAAATAATTGTAATAAAATGGAATAAAAGAGAAAAAGGAAAGAGGAGTGTTCATATTCTTCTCCACCTTGCCAAAACCGAAACCAAAGAAGAGAAAAAGGAAAATTCTCCTTTAGGCAATTCGGCACTACATCTTGCTAGTAGGAGGTAAGTTTTGAAGTGTTAGTTAAATCTTCTTATATGTTTAAGTCAATTTGTGAATGTATTTTGACAATATTAAGAAGGATTCAAACTTTTATGATGGTTGGACACTAAACCGTGTATCAAAGTGCTAGAATTAGTAGTTGTTTACATGTATTATTGAATGAGTAGAAGGTAGAAAGGGGGTTTAGATGGAAGGTTCATTTGATTTATTTTTGTCCTTGTATGAGAAGAGGTTCATTGTTAAGGCCGAATGAGCATGCTAGATTAGTTGAAAAAAAATGTTCATGCTATGAGGTAATTTGAACAATTGACCGAAACATGGAAGGAAGGGTAAGAATTATAAATTATGTTTTAGGGTGGAAGGTATAATGAAAGTTGTATTAAGCTTAATGTGCATACTTTGGCCTAAGTGTGGAGGAGAATTCGGCTAAGATAGTTGAATGTGGGTGTTGCCGATTTTTTTTTTTAATGTAGATTATGGGAGTAGCTATAATGGGCATTAAGATGTTGAACTTAAGAAATTAGAAGTAAATGAACTTGATAGTATTTAAGAGATAGAGGTGATAGATTAATGTTGCACATTCGGCTATGGTTAGGCATGTTGATGACCTTATCTTGATTTAAATAATTAGGCATAAAAGGGGTGGTAAAGGGGATGGAATTGTTGAATGATTAGTTGGGTAACAAAAGAGGCATTCGGCCATCTCTTGAGAGCTTGTGTGATGTTGGGTTTAAAATTAGCAAAGGTAACTTACCTAATGCATGTGCATGTGTGATTAGATTTTTTTTGATGACATGATAGTTGCATGAGGTTGTTAGCCGAATATACTAACATACATATACATGTGAAATTGGATTGTAAATATTTAGCAAGGTGATTAAACTAGTTAAATTATTGATTTAGCTCAAGGAGTTAAAGGAAGTGAATCGAGCAAAGGCAAAGAAAAGGTTATCGAGTAGCCGAGTTGGAACCGTCTTACCCAACACGAGGTAAGTCATTAAGCATGTAGTTGGTATTATTTCAATGGTCATAATGTTATGTATTGATGCTGAATGGAATGAATAAATGTACATATATATATGCATGTACGTATGTGATGATGAAATTGTTGAATGAAATAAAAGAGGTAAGATGTAATGAGTTGTTGATCTCGGCACTAAACGTGCGGGATAACCATTTATGACCATGAGATTGGCGCTAAGTGCGCGGGATTAAATTGTACAGCACTAAGTGTGCGATTCGACTATGTTGCACTAAGTGTGCGAAATGAATATGATGCACTAAGTGTGCGAATTGATCATGCGGCACTAAGTGTGCGAGTCTGACTATGTAGCACTAAGTGTGCGATTTGATTACGTGGCACTAAGTGTGCGAGTTGATTATATAGCACTGAGTGTGCGGGCTCAATATACATTCGTGAATCATTATGGACACTATGTGTGCGACACTATTGAGTTGATCGCGGACAGCGGATCGGGTAAGTGTCTTGAGTACATGGCTAATATGTGCTATGCGTATACTTGGTGTGGAGCTCGGTAAGTTGAACCTATGTGACAACTATACTTGAAGTCACGTACATAAAAATTTATCGTAGGATGGGTGAAAGGCCGTTTTGTGGTTTGATTGTAACGAAAATAAATTGATTTATGAAAATGCTTCAATGTCCTATTGATGAGTATATGAATTGTGAAGGCATGAATTGATATGAAATTGAATCGGTAGGTTGGAGGAACTATGGCATGGTTCGGTATGGATGGAGTAAATTGTCTCATTCCATTTTGTTCCTCTTGTGATAATGTTATTGATGTATAGTAGAGCATTGCTTATGACTTACTGAGTTATAAACTCACCCGGTGTTTCCTTGTCACCCATTATAGGTTGCTTGGACTCATCAATTTTTGCGGGGTCGGGCCGTCATCGAAGTCATCACACCGGATAGCTAGTTTTGGTACTTTCTTCTTAGTGTGCTTAGAAGATCATTTTGGCATGTATAAGCTAGTACGTTGTGTTTGAATTATGGCATGTAAACTTTAAGCCATGCGAAAATGGCACGAATGTTCGATTGAGTTGGATCGAGGGTAGGCATGAAATGGACCTAGTTACTTTCGTAACAGATGCTGGCAGCAGCAGTGTCATGAGATTGAAAAATGACTAAAAATAGTAGGAGTGGAATTAATTGATGAATAAATTACGTAATCGAAGCTCGATGAGTCTGTTTTCATGAGGAAGTAACGAAAAGATCATATGGGCAGTATATTAAGAGATAATCAGATTTTAGTGGGACAGGGCCAGAACGGTTTCTGGATTCCCTGCTCCGACTTTGGAAATTCATTATAAATTAACCAGAGATAATTAGGGGTCGTACCATATATGTGCAGATTCCTCGCTGAGTCTAGTTTCCATAGAAACAAACGGCAACAGTATTGAAGCCCCGTGCAGGGAGATATCCCAGTCGTAATGGGCAAAGGTCAGTGTAGTCGACCCCTGCAACTTGGGGAACTTTGACTAATAAACTGTACTGATTGGCCCAACCAAAAATTCTAGAAAAAAATACATAGATGGGCACATGAGTCTAGTTTCTGGAAAAATTTACGAAACTGATTTTCGAGTTCCGAAGCTCAAGATATGATTTTTAAAACGACTAGTACACAGATTGGGCAGTGTCTGGAAAATAAATTTTTGTAAGGGGTTAAAGCCAGTTAACACCTCGTGTTCGACTCCGGTGTCGGATTCGGGTTCGGGGTGTTACATTTTATTGGTATCAGAGCCATGGTTTAGTCGGTTCTAGGACTACCATAGCACGTATGAGTCTAGCTATACATGCCATAATGTTAATGTTTAAAAGGGTGATGACTTCTGACGGTTGAAATGTTTTTGTCTTGATTAGTAAATGGATCCCGGTGAAGAAAGAACCCTAGCGGATGACGTTGAGAGCGTAGCGGCTGCTCCTGCACAAGGGACGCCGCCTGTTGAACCTCAGTCATCTGCGAATAATCAAGGTGAGGGGGCTAAACAAGCCTTCTTTACCATGATGAATGAGTGGGTCGCGCAATATGCCCGAGCCAACCCGGCTGTCCAACAATTCCCAAATTTGTATAATCCACCCCAAGAGCCTGTAATGCCATCAGTCGCTGATCCTGTGAGGCTGAGTAAGCCACCGGTAGACTTGATTAGGAAGCGTGGGGCCGAGGAGTTCAAGGCCATAGTAACTGATGATGCCGAAAGGGCCGAGTTCTGGCTTGATAACACCATTCGGGTGTTCGATGAATTGTCATGCACACCCGATGAATGTCTAAAATGTGCTGTATCTTTGTTGCGAGACTCAGCCTACTATTGGTGGAGGACCTTGATTTCAATAGTCCCGAACGAGCGAGTAACTTGGGACTTCTTTCAAACGGAATTCCGAAAAAAATTTATTAGCCAGCGGTTCATTGATCAGAAGCGTAAGGAGTTCTTGGAACTCAAGCAAGGCCGTATGACTGTCTCTGAATACGAACATGAATTCGTAAGACTTAGTAGGTATGCCCGGGAGTGTGTAGCTGATGAGGTTGCTATGTGCAAAAGATTCGAGGAAGGATTGAATGAAGATTTAAAGCTACTAATGGGTATTTTGGAAATAAAAGAATTCGTAACACTAGTCGAACGAGCCTGCAAGGCGGAAGAACTTGGAAAGGAGAAGAGGAAGGCTGAATTTGAAGCTAGAGATTACCGTAAAAGATCGACGGGTAAAGCTCCGTTCTCAGCTGTAAAGAAGTTCAAGGAGGACATTAATAAGTCGAGGGCGACTGCGGGAATTTCCATCAGGGCAAGACCATCGATGGGCTCCCGAGCTACTTCGGTAGCTAGTGTGGGCAATAATCGTCACGAGAAACCTGAATGTCCCCTATGTGGAAGACGACACCTAGGTGAATGTTGGGGCAAGTCTACTAGCAGGGCCTGTTACGGGTGCGGTTCGAAGGACCATCTCATTAGAGATTGCACGGAGCTGGATGAGAAGAATAAGATTCAAGGTGCAAGACCTAGTGGAGTGACATCTAGAGGTAGACCACCGAGAATTTTTGGAGGCAGGGGTGGTAGTCAGAGGGGGGCTTCTGATACGGCCGATCGCGCCGAGAACCGTGCTCCTGCTAGAGCATATGCCATTCGCGCACGAGAGGAGGCATCCTCCCCCGACGTCATCACTGGTACCTTCACTCTCTTTGATACTAAGGTGATTGCATTGATTGACCCTGGTTCTACTCATTCATATGTATGCGAAACCTTAGCAACCAGTAAGACTCTACCTGTTGAGTCTACTGAGCTCGTAATTCGAGTATCAAACCCTTTGGGCCAATGCGTACTTGTTGATAAAGTGTGTAAGAGATGCCCTCTAATAATCCGAGAATCCTGTTTTCCGGCCGATTTGATGCTTTTGCCGTTCGACGAGTTTGATGTTATTCTTGGTTTGGATTGGTTAACCGCGCATGATGCGGTTGTGAATTGCAAAAATAAGACTATCGATTTGAGGTGCGCGAATGACGAAATAATCCGAGTTGAGTCTGCGGACTTAAGGGGGTTGCCAGCTGTAATATCAGCAATGTTGGCCCAGAAATATGTAAGGAAAGGGTGCGAAGCATACCTCGCGTATGTACTTGATGACAAAGAGTTAGGAAAGAAACCCGAGTCGGTGCCGGTGGTTTGTGAATACCCGGATGTTTTTCCTGAAGAGTTACCGGGTTTGCCACCTGTTCGGGAAGTAGAGTTTGGAATTGAGCTTGTACCTGGAACTACGCCAATTTCGATCACTCCGTATCGTATGGCACTAACTGAGTTAAAAGAGTTGAAAGCTCAGTTGCAAGAATTGACGGATAGAGGTTTCGCTCGACCGAGTTTCTCACCTTGGGGTGCACCAGTATTGTTCGTGAAAAAGAAGGACGGAACCATGAGGTTGTGCATTGACTATCGTCAACTGAATAAAGTGACGATAAAGAATAAGTATCCGTTACCGCGTATAGATGATCTGTTCGATCAATTAAAGGGAGCATCGGTGTTTTCAAAGATAGATTTGAGATCGGGTTATTATCAGTTGCGGATTCGAGATTCGGACGTACCCAAAACTGCTTTCAGAACGAGGTACGGTCACTACGAGTTCTTAGTGATGCCGTTTGGGCTCACTAATGCCCCTGCGGTGTTTATGGATTTGATGAATCGGATCTTCAGGCCGTATTTGGATCGGTTTGTAGTTGTGTTTATTGATGACATCTTGGTCTATTCAAGAGACGAGACCGAACATGCTGAGCATCTGAGGCAAGTGTTGCAAATTTTGCGGGATAAGCAGTTATATGCTAAGTTCAGTAAGTGTGAGTTCTGGTTAAGAGAGGTTAGCTTCTTGGGTCATGTGGTATCCGCATCGGGTATTCGAGTTGACCCGAGCAAAATTTCAGCCATACTTAACTGGAAGCCTCCGAGAAATGTTACCGAAGTCCGGAGCTTTCTAGGGCTCGCCGGCTATTACCGACGATTTGTCAAAGGTTTCTCGATGATAGCCACACCAATGACGAGGCTACTTCAGAAGGATGTTAAGTTCGAATGGACGGAGAAATGTCAGAAAAGCTTCGATCAACTGAAAACTCATCTGACTGAAGCTCCAATTTTGGTGCAACCCGAATCGGGTAAAGAGTTTGTTGTTTATAGTGACGCATCCCTACTCGGGTTGGGTTGCGTATTGATGCAAGAAGGTCGAGTTGTGGCCTATGCGTCGAGACAATTGAAGCCACACGAAAGAAATTATCCGACCCATGATCTCGAACTAGCCGCCATTGTGTTTGCATTGAAAATATGGCGACATTATTTGTTTGGTGAGAAGTGCCATGTGTTTTCGGATCACAAAAGTCTCAAATATTTGATGACTCAACGAGACTTGAATCTGCGACAAAGACGTTGGCTTGAGTTGTTGAAAGATTACGAGCTTGTCATTGATTACCACCCGGGAAAGGCTAATGTGGTTGCGGACGCCTTAAGCCGGAAATCACTGTTTGCTTTGCGAGCGATGAATGTACACTTGTCTGTCCTACCTGACAATGTGTTAGTAGCTGAATTAAAAGCCAAACCATTATTGACTCATCAAATTCGTGAAGCTCAGAAAGTCGATGATGAATTGGTTGCAAAACGAGCTGAGTGTGTTCCGAACAAGGAATCGGAGTTTCAGATTGATGATGATGGTTGTTTGAGGTTTAAAAGTCGTTTGTGTGTTCCAAGGAATTCGGAACTCATTCCGATGATTTTGAACGAAGCCCATTGTAGCCGAATGTCAATTCACCCGGGGAGCACGAAAATGTACAACGACTTGAAACGTCGGTTTTGGTGGCATGGTATGAAGCGAGACATCTCCGACTTTGTTTCGAGATGTTTAATATGTCAACAAGTGAAAGCGGAACATCAAGTGCCTTCAGGGTTACTTCAGCCGATCATGATACCCGAGTGGAAATGGGACCGAGTCACAATGGACTTTGTGTCCGGACTGCCATTGTCCGCAAGTAAGAAGGATGCGATTTGGGTTGTTGTTGATAGGCTGACTAAGTCGGCTCACTTTATCCCCGTGCGTACGGATTTTTCATTGGATAAACTAGCCGAGTTGTATGTTTCTCAGATTGTGAGATTACATGGAGTACCTATTTCTATCGTGTCGGATAGAGATCCGAGATTCACCTCGCGATTTTGGAAGAAATTGCAAGAAGCTTTGGGTACCCAGCTGCATTTTAGCACCGCTTTTCATCCCCAAACCGATGGTCAATCCGAGCGGATAATTCAGATACTCGAGGATATGCTGAGATGCTGCATCCTTGAGTTTAGTGGTTCATGGGAACGGTATGTACCTTTGATTGAATTCGCTTACAACAATAGTTTTCAATCAAGTATTAAGATGGCACCTTACGAGGCTTTGTACGGTCGTAAATGCCGTACACCATTGTTTTGGACCGAGCTCGGTGAAAGTAAAATTTTCGGAGTTGATTTGATTAAAGATGCCGAACAGAAAGTAAAAGTAATCCGTGAAAGTTTGAAGGCAGCCACAGATCGTCAGAAATCGTATGCGGATCTGAAACGGAAGGACATTGAATATCAGGTGGGAGATAAAGTGTTCCTTAAAGTTTCGCCTTGGAAAAAGGTACTTAGGTTTGGCCGTAAGGGCAAGTTGAGCCCGAGATTCATTGGGCCGTATGAAATCTCCGAACGAGTGGGGCCAGTTGCGTATAGATTGATTTTGCCCCCTGAGCTTGAAAAGATTCACGATGTCTTTCATGTTTCGATGCTTCGACGCTATCGATCTGATCCGTCGCATATAATTAGCCAATCAGAGGTTGAAATTCAAGCCGATATGAGTTATGAAGAAGAACCGATACGTATCCTAGCTCGTGAGGTGAAAGAGTTGCGAAACAAAAGGGTTCCGTTGGTTAAGGTGTTGTGGCTCAAACACGGGATCGAGGAAGCAACCTGGGAACCCGAGAGCTCGATGAAAGAGCGATATCCAAACCTATTTACTGGTAAGATTTTCGAGGACGAAAATTTCTTAAGTGAGGGAGAGTTGTGACAGCCCAAAATTTACCCTAGTCGGGAAGTGGTTTCGGGACCACAAGACCGAGTCGTAAAAATAATTACTTGCTATATTCTATGCTTATTATGTGTGAACATGAGTATGTGGAAGTTTCACTCCCTAATTTTACCAATTGCATGAGAAATTATTAATTGGGATCAATTTGAGACATTGTAAAAATATGATAGTCTAATTCAAATGGTCTATTAGTGCATGTACCAAAAAGAGTGGTTTTGCATGTCAAATTGCCCAAAAGATGATGGGTGGCCGGCCAAGGAGTGATGGTGCTCCACTTATTCCAATTTATTATGTTTTGTTTAGTTAACAAATGACTTAAAATAATTGTAATAAAATGGAATAAAAGAGAAAAAGGAAAGAGGAGTGTTCATATTCTTCTCCACCTTGCCAAAACCGAAACCAAAGAAGAGAAAAAGGAAAATTCTCCTTTAGGCAATTCGGCACTACATCTTGCTAGTAGGAGGTAAGTTTTGAAGTGTTAGTTAAATCTTCTTATATGTTTAAGTCAATTTGTGAATGTATTTTGACAATATTAAGAAGGATTCAAACTTTTATGATGGTTGGACACTAAACCGTGTATCAAAGTGCTAGAATTAGTAGTTGTTTACATGTATTATTGAATGAGTAGAAGGTAGAAAGGGGGTTTAGATGGAAGGTTCATTTGATTTATTTTTGTCCTTGTATGAGAAGAGGTTCATTGTTAAGGCCGAATGAGCATGCTAGATTAGTTGAAAAAAATGTTCATGCTATGAGGTAATTTGAACAATTGACCGAAACATGGAAGGAAGGGTAAGAATTATAAATTATGTTTTAGGGTGGAAGGTATAATGAAAGTTGTATTAAGCTTAATGTGCATACTTTGGCCTAAGTGTGGAGGAGAATTCGGCTAAGATAGTTGAATGTGGGTGTTGCCGATTTTTTTTTTAATGTAGATTATGGGAGTAGCTATAATGGGCATTAAGATGTTGAACTTAAGAAATTAGAAGTAAATGAACTTGATAGTATTTAAGAGATAGAGGTGATAGATTAATGTTGCACATTCGGCTATGGTTAGGCATGTTGATGACCTTATCTTGATTTAAATAATTAGGCATAAAAGGGGTGGTAAAGGGGATGGAATTGTTGAATGATTAGTTGGGTAACAAAAGAGGCATTCGGCCATCTCTTGAGAGCTTGTGTGATGTTGGGTTTAAAATTAGCAAAGGTAACTTACCTAATGCATGTGCATGTGTGATTAGATTTTTTTTGATGACATGATAGTTGCATGAGGTTGTTAGCCGAATATACTAACATACATATACATGTGAAATTGGATTGTAAATATTTAGCAAGGTGATTAAACTAGTTAAATTATTGATTTAGCTCAAGGAGTTAAAGGAAGTGAATCGAGCAAAGGCAAAGAAAAGGTTATCGAGTAGCCGAGTTGGAACCGTCTTACCCAACACGAGGTAAGTCATTAAGCATGTAGTTGGTATTATTTCAATGGTCATAATGTTATGTATTGATGCTGAATGGAATGAATAAATGTACATATATATATGCATGTACGTATGTGATGATGAAATTGTTGAATGAAATAAAAGAGGTAAGATGTAATGAGTTGTTGATCTCGGCACTAAACGTGCGGGATAACCATTTATGACCATGAGATTGGCGCTAAGTGCGCGGGATTAAATTGTACAGCACTAAGTGTGCGATTCGACTATGTTGCACTAAGTGTGCGAAATGAATATGATGCACTAAGTGTGCGAATTGATCATGCGGCACTAAGTGTGCGAGTCTGACTATGTAGCACTAAGTGTGCGATTTGATTACGTGGCACTAAGTGTGCGAGTTGATTATATAGCACTGAGTGTGCGGGCTCAATATACATTCGTGAATCATTATGGACACTATGTGTGCGACACTATTGAGTTGATCGCGGACAGCGGATCGGGTAAGTGTCTTGAGTACATGGCTAATATGTGCTATGCGTATACTTGGTGTGGAGCTCGGTAAGTTGAACCTATGTGACAACTATACTTGAAGTCACGTACATAAAAATTTATCGTAGGATGGGTGAAAGGCCGTTTTGTGGTTTGATTGTAACGAAAATAAATTGATTTATGAAAATGCTTCAATGTCCTATTGATGAGTATATGAATTGTGAAGGCATGAATTGATATGAAATTGAATCGGTAGGTTGGAGGAACTATGGCATGGTTCGGTATGGATGGAGTAAATTGTCTCATTCCATTTTGTTCCTCTTGTGATAATGTTATTGATGTATAGTAGAGCATTGCTTATGACTTACTGAGTTATAAACTCACCCGGTGTTTCCTTGTCACCCATTATAGGTTGCTTGGACTCATCAATTTTTGCGGGGTCGGGCCGTCATCGAAGTCATCACACCGGATAGCTAGTTTTGGTACTTTCTTCTTAGTGTGCTTAGAAGATCATTTTGGCATGTATAAGCTAGTACGTTGTGTTTGAATTATGGCATGTAAACTTTAAGCCATGCGAAAATGGCACGAATGTTCGATTGAGTTGGATCGAGGGTAGGCATGAAATGGACCTAGTTACTTTCGTAACAGATGCTGGCAGCAGCAGTGTCATGAGATTGAAAAATGACTAAAAATAGTAGGAGTGGAATTAATTGATGAATAAATTACGTAATCGAAGCTCGATGAGTCTGTTTTCATGAGGAAGTAACGAAAAGATCATATGGGCAGTATATTAAGAGATAATCAGATTTTAGTGGGACAGGGCCAGAACGGTTTCTGGATTCCCTGCTCCGACTTTGGAAATTCATTATAAATTAACCAGAGATAATTAGGGGTCGTACCATATATGTGCAGATTCCTCGCTGAGTCTAGTTTCCATAGAAACAAACGGCAACAGTATTGAAGCCCCGTGCAGGGAGATATCCCAGTCGTAATGGGCAAAGGTCAGTGTAGTCGACCCCTGCAACTTGGGGAACTTTGACTAATAAACTGTACTGATTGGCCCAACCAAAAATTCTAGAAAAAAATACATAGATGGGCACATGAGTCTAGTTTCTGGAAAAATTTACGAAACTGATTTTCGAGTTCCGAAGCTCAAGATATGATTTTTAAAACGACTAGTACACAGATTGGGCAGTGTCTGGAAAATAAATTTTTGTAAGGGGTTAAAGCCAGTTAACACCTCGTGTTCGACTCCGGTGTCGGATTCGGGTTCGGGGTGTTACAAATCAATGCAACAACACTAGCATCATAGAGAGTGAAAGTACCAGTAATCACATCTGGAAACGAAGCTTCTTCACTAGTGCGGATAGCATAAGCTCTGGCAGGTGCGCGAGTCTCAGACCTAATAGTCGTGTCTTTAGTTCCCCTCTGACTGCCACTCACATTACCCATATTTCTAGGTGGTCTACCTCGAGCTGCCATGTTACTCGGCCTCGTATTCTGCTTCATGTCTTACTTAACCAACTCAGGGCATTCACGAATGAAGTGATCCATCGAACCACATTTAAAACAAGACCGATCATTCAATCTACAACTGTTGGGATGTCATTTACCGTAATGTTTGCACTTAGGTTGGTTCGTTCGAATGTTACCAACACTAGCTACTGAGGTAGCTCTCGAACTCACGGGTGGTCCGTCTCGATCATGTCTAGAATAGCCCACAGTCGCCTTTGAAAGGTTAAAGTCATCTTGGAATTTCTTTGATGCCGACTGAAATGTTTTACCCGATGATCTTTTTCGTGAATCTCTAGCTTTAAAGTCAGCTTTTCTTTTCTCTTTCCCGAGCTCTTCGGCTTTGCATGCTCGCTCGACTAGTTGTAACACCCTTATAACCCGTATCCGTCACCGGAGTGGGTTATGAAGAGTTACCAATCCAAAACACTACATTCGTACCTTCACATTTATATAAGTTCATTAGCAATTATATGCATAGCCAAACATAATCAAAGATCAAAATTTAGACTTATTCCGACATTCAAAAATTGCCATATTCACATGGCTTATATACAACAACATCTCAAAATATCATTCACTTAGTATATTCTATACATGTCATACTAGCTCCAACACATAGTGGTACCAAAATGATAGATAGTGTGACGAGTTGCTGACGATCCCTTTCCGAGCAGGCGACTGGAGTCAACAATCTATAAAACAGAGAAACGTAACAAACGGAGTAAGGTTTCATAAGCTTAGTAAGTTTTAAGCAATGCAAACAAATAAACGCAATTATACTTCGTTTATTCAATTTCTCAAGAGGCTATTTTCTAGGTATATTGCCATTTGGCCGAACATACACAAGCACATAATGCACATTCAGCATTCTTATAACAATTAATCTGAATTCATATAACATAAATAAATCAAATACACATACTTTCACACCTTGACCGAATGTATCATGATCGTAGGTATAGTTATAACATTTATTCACATATGTATCACATTATACACTTATGATTCAATTCAAATCAAACTCACATATGAGTACATAATGCGTACCTGGCCCACTTAACGTATTGAATGTATTCATTTGACAATCTAACACGAGGTACCTTAGTCTTAGACTTTCATCAAATCACCGACATGTAGCTTGCTAGGTTTTAAAAACCCGAATCCATTCACCGGCATTTCGCCTGCTAGGCTCGAGGCCCGATATCCTTTCACCGGCATTATAGCCTGCTAGGCTCAAAGGCCCAAATAGTGTCTCACCAGCATTATAGCCTGCTAGGCTCAAGGGCCCGAATAGTGTCGTACGATAATCAAATCAATAAGTTCCTTATAACATAATCATATCAATTAGGTACTAGCATCTTTCGAACATATATAATTGTACATCTCAAACATTTTTCTTTCATCTCATTTTCACACTTACCATTTGATAGCTTATGCATAACATTTCACTCACATTCATTTCAAACTTATCATTCGATTATAAAAGCACATTGCATATTTACCAACATGTTATACTTGCCGTTAGGCCATATAAGCATGATACAACACACCATCATTTCATCTTTAACATTCGGCTAAATCCCTACCGTACAAGGAATGCCTAATTCACATAATATATCAGATTATAATCTATTGTTATTTACGTTGGATTACTTAAAACTCACCTTGAATATTTTCGAACAGTCTCGGATCGGCTATTCAATTCAACTACATTCTCTTTTCCCTTATCCGAATTTGCCCTTCTATGCTCTTGAGCTTAAATTCAACAATTTTAAACTAGTCATTATTCAACTATTTAAGCATTACTTTCAAAATATAATATATATATTCGACTTTCACACATAAAGATCATAGTAAGTATATAAGAAATCAATAAGCAACTCATTAACAAATTTTTATCAATGTATACCACATAATCACAAATTCACTATAAGCTGTCTTCCTGAGCAACAGTCACTAAATTATTTATAACTGGAGCTATAAAATCCAAATCAATTACCGTAAATTTTCCCTGAAAATAGACTCATATATATTTTATCCATAAAATTTTCATAATTTTTTGTTTGTCCAATCAATACCAGATTTTTCTTAAAGTTTCCCCTGTTTCACTATTTGACTAATCTGACCACTCTTCACTACGAATCAAATTTATCATTGTAAAGAATTCAAAATATGTCCTCATTTATTTCATTTGAAACTAGACTCATTAAGGAGTCTAAGCATATAAATTTTATCTTATGACCTTTTTTTACAATTTATAATGATTTTATAAAAACAGAACAGGGGATCTAAAAGTCATTTTGACTCTATCCCACATCACTTCAAATATCTCATTATTGGAAATTCTTTTCTTTTACAGTTTCTTTTATAAGAAACTAGACTCATTAAGCTTTAATTACATAATTTATTCAGCTTCTAACTCAACTCCCACAATTTATGGTGATTTTCCAAAATCACGTTACTGCTGCTGTCCCAAGCAGATTTATTACCAATTTACTCTTTCTCAACTCTTTGCATTCATATTATTTAAACATGTATATCCCCAATCAATTTCATCACATATCTATAATTTCACTTAAGCAAAATCTCAATACAGTACATCGTGCTCAAATCATTATTCAAGTTCAAATTCGGCTAACACACATATAAATACTAGCAACTAAATATTAACATTGCATTTCACCATAATAGCCAATTGCCATTAAACAATTAAGCCATAATTATTCAATTTTACCAAGCTTCAACTTAATTTATAACTATCTAAATCATTTAAAATATTCAACATCAAAATTTTTTTGCATTTCATACTATAGTCGAATGTATAGCTCATCAAAAAGATATTTATTCATGTTCCCTTAACACATATTGGTTAACTAGTTCATGCATTATACTTTGGCACATTTGGTCATTAAAGCAACAATCTATTTAACATTCAAGCATTTTATACTAACATTTATCCCAAGGCCGAATTCATATATAACCTTTAATACTCATTCAAAGTTTATATTTTACATAATCTATATACACAACATTAACCTAATATCAATTTACTAAACATTTTAACAAATTTTTCTTCAACTATCCACGCATTCAGCAATGACAAAGACAATGTAACAAACCTTAAATTCAACTTATAACAATGTATAACTCATCCAAAGCATCCACTCCATTTCATCATTTTAAAGCACAAACATTACTCAAGATTATCCAAGTTCACATTCAGCCATAGTACACACAACATGTTAGCCGATTTTCCCACTTAGCATCTAATGCACATATATGCTCATTTGTTTGGCTCAACTTCACCTATCTACCATTATTCATCAAAAGAACATGAAACAACAACCATTTCCTTCATTTCAATTCATGACCGAATACTCACAACACAACCAAAAACCGAAATATACTTCATGGGTTAAGGTAGAATCAAGAAAGGAACTCATAAACATCAAGATAAAAGCAAACTACCATGAGATTACCTTGGATTTTTCTTCCCCAAGTGACCGAACATTCAAGAGCTTCCCTTCCCCTATTTGTTTTCTTAAGTTCAGCTATGAAGAACAAAGATGGACAAGCTTTGTCCTTTTCATCATTTTGTTATTTTATTTCTCTTTATTTTATGATAATAAAGTCATTAAATCTCATAGTGCTAATTTAAAATGCATATTCCATTTATTCCCATCATGATGGCTAGCCACTACACCTTAATGTGGGAATTTTGACATGCAAATCCACCTATTTCATACTATAAGTTATTTAGCCACTACAAGTTAGCCTATAGCATTTTCAAAAATTTTCACATAAGTCTTATTTAATAATTTCACATACAATTGACAAGATCAAAGCATAAATTTTCACACATGCATTTTTACATATAATAAACACATAATATAACATCTAATTATTTTTGTGACTCGATTTTGTGGTCCCGAAACCACTTTCCGACTAGGGCCAAATTAGGGCTGTCACACTAATACAACGAACTCTTTTTATTTGAAGTGTCTCAACTAACTACTTAACGTCTTCATTCAACCTGTAATGGGCCAAATCTGCCCGGGCCCAACAACCAAAAACCAAAATTAAAAATAAATAAATAAAAAACCACAGTCCATCAATAATAGTCCATTAGCCCAAACCAACCCAAACAATTAAAAAACAACTAAGCTAAACCAAATTGTTAATAGCCCAAGTCCCTTTATTACATTAGCCCAATAATCATCAGCCCAATTAACAAATCCCTAACCCAGAAAAATACATGGCCCAATGGCCCAAAACCTAGATCTAGGATCGGCCAAACGAAACCCTAGGGCTCTCTCCGTGCGCCGCAACCATTCAGCCTCCACGCCTCGGTACGCTCCAGCGTTTCAGTAGTCACGCGCGTGCCCATACACCAGCTCTCGTACCCGAACGCCAGCACGTCTTGTACCTGCAACAAGGACAAACACAGCAGCAAATGCAAACACCCAGCAGAATAGACAAAAAACAAGGGAGAATATTGTATTTATGCTTTATTTTCTAGCATTTTTCTCTTTCTCTTCGGCTATAAAAGCCAAGCTTTGAATCAATTGTAAGGTTACGAAAAATGGAGGCAATATACAATAGAAAACAATAAAAAAACCGAGAAAGGTGACCTTTTTCTCCTCTTAATCCTCTGTTCTTTTCACCTGTTTTTATCGATTTCTTTATCATTTACATCAAAAAAGAGCGAAAGAAAAAAGAAAAGAGGACTTACCCTACGATTAGGCTGTTGATTCCCTTTCACTTCGTCGAGATCGGAGTTTAAAGGGAAGTCTGTGGGTAAAAGAAGGCTAGATCTGGCCTGAGAACCGTCGGTCACCGAAGAAATGGTGGTTCGACGGCCACTTGCTAAATGAAACCCTAACAAGGGGAGTCAGCAACTTTCATTTTAGGGATGGGCTTTGTTTTAAAAAGGGAATAAAAAGGGAGATTAATAAAGGACGAAACGATGCCGTTTGGATGGGTAAGGGTTCGCGCGTTAACCCGATGGGCAGGCCGGATCCGCGCCCTTTTGTTCTGAATGGGAAATTTGCGCCATAGGTCCTCCCCTTTTGCGTGTGCATTCAGTCCAACCTTTTTTTATTTTTTAAATTAGCTCTTTAATTTGCATGTATTTTCATTTTAGTCCGCTGCTCAGCACAGCGTTTTGGTCTAAAGGATATTTCTATTTCTAGTCCCTACATATTTGCGCGGATTATTTATTGATCCAATTTTCGATTTTTTATTTATAAACTATTCATCTTATTTTAATTCATTTTTATTTTAGTTTTCTATTTGTATAACTTACCTTTTAAACATATTTAATATTTCTATATCGATCTATTTTAATCATTTTGTTTGGTTATGTTTGCACATTTGTTTTTGAAGTTTTTTATTTAGATTATTTTAACATTCTTGTACAATAATCTTTTAGATAATATATATATTTGTACATGTAGTATTTTAATTGAGTTTTTGACTTGTAATGCTTACTCTTTTAAAGTTCCTAATATTTTTATATACGTGTGTATATGCGTTGAGTTCATTTGAAAACTTTATTTTGTTTATAAAATCATCGTTTTAAAATTCTTTTCACGTTAAATTATTTTAACGCTTTTATATAACATTTTGATTAAATACTTATATATATTGGTACATATATTTGATCTATATACTTTATTAGATCCATGATTTTATGCCTATAGCCTTCTTTGTGTAATGAGTTCAAGGTTCTTTTTATCATGTTATTTTGATGTTTATATGATATTTCTTTAAATATTCTATATATGTTTCATGTACATTTTTTTTTAAAATCAAGGTTTGTAATTTGTAATTTGTAATATTTGTTACTTTAAAGTGCTTAATATTTTTATATATTTGTTGAGCTATTTCAATAACCTTTTCACATATTTTTCACCACCATTTTGTAGTTCATTTTTATACTATATTATTTAAAATATTTATGTAACACTTGTTCAAATGTTTCATGTATATTTGTTCCTAAATGGTTAACAATTTAGTTCTATGTACATATTTAGTCCCATACTAAAGTTATTTTATGAATTCTCTTAAATTTTTCTATATATATATATATATATATTCCTTTACGTACATAAGTCACCCTTTTTTAAAAAACACATTTTACTACACAATGTTTTGGTTTAAAATTCCACATTTAAATACTATTTTATACATGTACATACGTCTTTTAAATCTGTTTTGTGCGTTATGTCTCGTCTTGTACCCTTTTTATTCTTTTGCACATATATTATTTAAATTATCATGTACTGTGTCAACTTTTAAATGAATTTGTGTCTAAAATATTTTACATGCAATTTGATTTAAACTTGTGTTCTATAATATCCATTTCAAAAATTATATATCTATTCCTAGTTTTTATACAAGTTTGTCAACCTATATATTATGTGTCCATTTATTCGTTATTATTTTAAAATCGTTATGGCACATTAGCTTCTAATTGCTATGTTGTTTTTCTACATCTTGCATTGATTATTTTATATCGTGCAATGTATATTATTGTGGCATGTTATTGTGTGTATTGTTTTGGTTGTGTTGAATTGTTACATTATTATTTTCATCATTGTATTATGATATCAATTATTTCCCATGCATGATTGTAATTAGATTATATTTTTTGGTTAGTTGTATTTAATTTTTAGTTCGTTAATTGATTGTATCTTATGTGTGCACATCATCCTCTATCATTATTTTTCATTTGGTTTATGAAATGTGGTTTTATAAAATTTAAATCTTTATGACCAATTTCATCTTATTTCAAAACGCATTAAGACGTTTTAAGCTAGATTTATGATTATACATTTAAAAATACTTTAAAACGATGACGAGATTCGATATTTGGCAATTCGCGAAATAGTGCCCAAATGTGTTGGGTTGCAATTTCGCGTTTGCTCGAAATAATCGAATATCCCTTCAAACTTTCACTCATGCCTTTTAAAAATTCTTTAAAACGAAGGCAAAGTTTGATATTTGGCAATTCGCGGAATCATACCCTAACGTGTTGGGTTGCAATTTCTCGTTTGTTCAAAATAATCAAATATCCCTTCTAGATTCCATTCAGGTCTTCTAAAAATCCTCTAAAACGAAGGTAATACTCGGTGTTTGACAATTCAGGAATCATACCCTATCGTGTTAGGTTGTGATTTCTCGTTTGTTCAAAACAATCGAATATTCTTTTAGGTTTTCACTCATGTCTTTTAAGAAAACCCTTTAAAACAAAGGCTATGTTCGATGTTTGGCAATTCAAGAATCGTGCCCTATCGCACTGAGTTGCAATCTCTCATTTGTTCAAAACAATCGAATATCTCTTCGGAATTTCACTCGTATTTTCTAAAGTGAGGCAATGGTCAATGTTTGGAAATTCGAGGAATCGTGCCCTATTGTGCTGGGTTTCGGTTTTCCGTTGGACTAAATAGTTGAGCATCCTTTTGTAATTTTCAAATTATAAATTTTTAGACGTCAAAACAAGAAGATTTTTTGACAATCAACCCGGGTTATTCAAATGTTATTAAAAAAGAACCACATTTCAAAAACATTTTTAATCTTAGACATAAGGACAGTATTTAATCGATTGGGTACCAATTTTGGGCACAGTGAGGGTGCTAACCCTTCCTCATACGTAACTGACTCCTGAGCCCGTTTTCTAAAATTTTCGTAGACCAGAATCGTTATTTTAGTAAACCAAAAATGTTTTATTAAAATAACCAAATTCTTAGGTGACCCGATCACACCAAAACAAAAAGATCAGTGGCGACTCCATGTATTTGTTTTCCAAAAAGTCGATCCCCCGTTTTTTTATTATTAAATTTAAAATTTTAAAAGAAAGGGTGGTTTCGAAACAACCCGTATTCAAATATTTTACACATTATAGCTTCAATTGAAACACATTCCCGGGAATATTTGCTGAGTCTTACAAATTCCCGTTCACATTCTGTTACGGTCATACGACCCTGTTTCAACTCGAGGAATTCTTTACGTTTTTTATCAATGAATCTCTGGCTGATGTATTTCTTATGGAATTCAGTCTGAAAGAACTCCCAAGTCACCCGTTCTTTTGGAACTATTGATATTAATGTATTCCACCAGTGATACACAGAATCTCAAAGTAAGGATACAACACATTTTATACACTCGTCAATGGTACAAGATAGCTCATCAAACACACGAATAGTATTATCAATCCAGAATTTAGCTTGCTCAGCATCGTCATCAACAGTGGCTCTGAATTCTTCAGCCCCATGTTTTCTAATTTTATCAACCGGTGGCTTATTTAATCTCATCGGATCAATAACTTGAGGTACCACGAGTATCTGAGGAGGATTAGGCGGTGGCGGGGGTTGTTGAACAGCCGGATTTGTCTGGATATACTGTGTGAACCATTCGTTCATCATCTGGAAGAAGGCTTGCTCAGCCTCTCCCTCGTGGCTACTCTAATAGGTCTAAAATCAGATTACACTACCCCTAGAGCGAGAGCGGGTGATGTCATCTGCTATGGCTCGATCGGGATCTATTTACTATATGAAAACACATTTTAATTGTCAAGAATCATCACATTATCATAGTATATAAATATGACATGTATAGCTAGACTCATACGCGCTACGTTAGTCCTAGAGTTGACTAAACCGTAGCTCTGATATTAATAAAATTTAACACCCCTAACCCATATCCGTCGCCAGAGTAGGGTTACAAAGCATTACCTGACATAATACAACTCAAACAGACATTTTTTACATTCCATACTTTGTAATTCATCCACATTAAGAATACTTATTTCAGCAAGAAAATTTGAAACTTAATACATATACATATTTAAAAACTAAATGAACCATATTACTCAAGTTTGGTACCAGTCACATATGCGGCATGATTATTAATTAATATAAACAAACATGCCTTGTACAAAAAATGCAAATTAAAACAACCACACGACAATAGTCATACATTTTCATAAACATCATTTAAATAAATATCATTTAACTCTAAACATACCTCTTTTCTAGTCACTCGACCATACGCATATTGAACCAATTAAAACATAAGTACCATAGCAACATTACAACATGACCGAACATACCATAGTTGCTTATACAACATGTGCATATTTACTAATATTAATAAACTATATCTAAATATATTTACCAAATTTATCATAATTTATGTGCATATGACCATAATAAATTGAAACATTTTGAGCACAAATAACAACCAAAAAGTATATCCATTTCGCATGCTTATTATCATGCCTATAATTACTTACACATTATCAAACAATTAGCCAACATTCGATTATTCAAAATAACTTCAATATGACTTTTAAAATTTTATTAACTCTTTACTAACCAAAACCAAACCTAAACAGCTAATTCATATGTAAACATGTCATAAGCATATACCTTTTATTTTAATTAAGGTTAGCTGAATATAAACATGCATTATAACCTATTTTAACTCATAAAATAACCAAAGCAACTATACATACACCTACTCACACATTACATTAACATTTAACTAAATAATCATATTCATGTCTATACCAAATTTCATCATTACTCAAATCGAAACACATATTAAAACATCACAAGTATACCATGAAACATAATTCCCACAATAAGTCTAAAGCATAACCGAATGCACGTAAGTAATACCACATATATTCAACCATCAACTAACTCATTAATTAAACCAATTCATATAACCTAATACCACACATATATACACCATGGAATATACTTCCAAATTGAATTTAATTCATAGCCATACACACAAAATTTAACATTATAATTTAGCCATTTTTGCATGGCTATCAATATATACATACTTCAAAATCAAACATAATAACTAGCCTATACATGCCATGTAACATCCCAAAATAGGGCTTAAACAGAATAGTGGTTATGAAACCACGAATTCAAGGTTAAAAAAATTATTTCAATTAATTTTTAAGGTTTATTCATTTATTGAATAATTGTGTAAAAATTTCGTTTAGAAATTTTATGTATAAGTGCCTAATTTGATAATTAGGACTAAATTGTAAAATTAGCAAAATATGTGTTCTAGATAATAAAGGGGATTTAATTGAAATGGGTTCTTAAATTGGAGGTCCTTATTTAGCAATTAGACCATTATATTCAAGTTTGGACAAAAATGGGCAAGAATAGGACAAATTTGAAAAAAAAGCCTTTAAGGGCATTTTGGTCATTTAGTAATTAAAAGAATTAAAAAGGGAAAATAAAGCCAAAATTGGTAGCATGGGGGAATCCATGTTTAGGGTTTCCAAGCTTTCCAAGCTCAATAGTAAGTCTGTTCTAGCCTCGTTTTTAATGTTCTTTACGTTTTTAGAGTTTCGGTAACTTGATTTAGCTTATTCTAGCAATAATTCATGCTAGGGTTCATATTTGGAAAAATATCCATAGGTTAAATGTGTTTATTTTGATGTTTTATGGTAGAATATGAAGCTTGAAATTATGTTAAACAACTTTTGCTAAGCGATTTTAAGTGAAAACGAGTAAAACGACATAATTAGTAAAATACCTAATGTTCATAAGTACATGATAGAGTGGGGATTTGATGTTTCTATAGAAGGGAAAAATGTCCAATGTGTCATAAAACATAAGAAAAATGGATAAATTTTAATTTTCGAGCCTAAGGTCAAAATCGTAATTCTGCAAAGGTTTAGGGACAAAATTGTAATTTTTCTAAAGTTTGAGTTAAGGAATGTTTTGAATATTAAATTAATTAAATAAGTGAAATATGATGTTTTACATCCCGAAAAGTGAGATTTGGACCTAGAACGGGAGAAAAATCGAAAATCGAGAAACTTGGTAAAATGGTCATTTTGGTATCAAGGTAAGTTCATATGTTTAATAAGCATTTAATTATGCATATTTGAATGATAAATTGATATTTTGGCCATAAATACTTTAGTATTGAGTTTCAGATATAATGATTAATGTTCGATAATAATTTGATATTGGAAAGAGAACTTGTATAATTTATATGTAAGACCATATTTTGTATTATGGCTTTGTACGACAACAAGAAAGTATTGACTAGCATAGTTTGATGAGAATAAGTTAAGCTGATGATATGATGAGATTGAGAATGTATATATGTAAGTTGAGTAGCATTTTATTATTATGCAATTATTGTTATTAGTATTGTTATTATTGAGTTATGCGACTAACCTTGAGAATTTGAGCAAGTATGTTTCAGCTATGACTTGACAAGGCATTGATATCTCAAAGCCCATGGTTGTACCATGGCAATTAAGGAAGAATTGACGGAAAAGTCCATGTTCATAACATAGCATATGGCATTTAAGGAGGAATTGACGGTTAAGGATACCATGTAAGACCATGTCAAGACATGGCATTGGTAAGGCAAGGATCCTGTGTAAGACCATGTCAAGACATGGCATCGACATTGATTAAGGACTCCATGTAAGACCACATCAAGATGTGGCATTGGCACTAAGACAAGGATACCATGTAAGACCATGTTTGGAACATGGCATTTGGTAAGACAAGGATACCATGTAAGACCATGTTTGGAACATGGCATTTGGTAGATAAGGATATCATGTAAGACCATGCCAAGGCATGGCATTGATAAGTTCTATAAGGCAAGGAAATCATGTAAGACCATGTCAAGACATGATATTGATGAGTTACTATAAGGCAAAGGTCCCATGTAAGACCATGCCAAGGCATGGCATTGGTGAGTCATAAGGCAAGGGTACCACGTAAGACCATGGCAATGGTAAGTTCAAAAGGAAAAGGTCCCGAGTAATCCAAAGTAAGTCAAAGAAACGATAAGGTGAGAACATGAAGAAAGAGTATAGGTATGCATTTAAGGCTTATTTAATATTGAGATTGTAAATAATTGAGATTATCAAGTATTAAGTAAGTGATGAGTTTTCAGTTATGCTTGTGACACTCTATGACATGATTGGCATATGCCTATATTATGAAAGAGTACTCCTGTGTTAAGTGAGATGTTGCAGGTATGTAAGCAAGCTATTAAGTAAGGTGTCTTTTGTATTCTGAGCCTTTGGTAAGGTTACCGATGAGTAAGATGGGAAAGTAAGAACTAAACATTATTTAAGCAATTATGACAGCATAGTAGTAAGCTAAATTGATTGCTAATGCTTATTATTTTACATGTGAACTTACTAAGCTTTATAAGCTTAATTCTTTCACTTTCACATGTTTCAGAGCACTTAAAAGCAAGCTCGGGTTAGAGGTCGTCAGAGATCACTTCACACTATCGACTATCAAGTTACCAATGGGTATCTTCATTTACAAATGTTCTAGTTTATGGCATGTATAGGACTTAGTCATTTTGTGTGTATGTCCTTATGATATGGCTAAAGAATGGTATGTAAATATTTGATAATGATTAGCTATTGAAATGGCTAATGAAGAACATGTTTCGGTGTTATGTATGCCTAAATGGTAGTTAATACAAAGAATCATGAAAAAGTGAAATTAGCATTAAAATAGTATTGAACAGCAGCAGTGACGTGATCTTGAAAAATCACCAAGAATAGTAGAAATGGAATTATGTGATGAATGATATATATAATTAAATCTTATTGAGGCTATATTCATATGAAAGAAACATAGTAAGAAAAAGAAGTGTATATTAAGAGATATTTAAATTTTAGTGATACAGGTCAAAGCGATTTCTGAATCCCCTGTTCTGAATTTATAAATTCACTACAAATTGTACAAAAATAATTAGGAGTTATAGTTTATATTTATAGATTCCTTATTGAATCTAATTTCAAGAGAAACAAACGGCATGGTTATTTGAATTCTGACAGGGACAAATTGATTCGTAGTAAGGAGAGGTTAAAGTAGTTGAACAGTGCAACAGGGGAAATTTTAACTAATAAACTGTACTAAGTGGCTATGACGCAGGTGGGCAGTTTTATAAGGAATAGTGAAACAAATTGTTTTGATTGTCTAAGTATTCGAAAAATTTTTAATGTTCCCGGTTTGGTCCTGAACCGTTTCAATTGCATGTTTTAAGTTCGAGGCCCTTTTTAGGGACATATTTAATGAATTTAAAATAAATTAATTTTAAAGCAAATTTTATGCCCCGAATTAGTAAGTTAAGTCAGGTAATGCCTCGTGCTCGACTCCGGCGACGTCTCAGGTAAGGGGTGTTACATGCCATAGATTCAAGTTCAAACTTATAAAATACTGCAAAAGTTATTGATAGTGTGATGGAATTCTTGACGATCCCCGAGCTTGTAACTAGCTTCAAAATCTATAAAAACAAAGAACATCACACACAGTCAATAA